>NW_027250828.1:73528-97549 GCF_044704955.1 Pristiophorus japonicus | reverse complement strand
CGAGGGGGAGAGAGAGAGGGGGGCGAGGGGGAGAGAGAGAGGGGGGCGCGGGGGAGAGAGAGAGGGGGGCGCGGGGGAGAGAGAGAGGGGGGCGCGGGGGAGAGAGAGAGAGGGGGGCGCGGGGGAGAGAGAGAGGGGGGCGCGGGGGGAGAGAGAGAGGGGGGCGCGGGGGGAGAGAGAGAGGGGGGCGCGGGGGAGAGAGAGAGGGGGGCGCGGGGGAGAGAGAGGGGGGGCGCGGGGGAGAGAGAGGGGGGGCGCGGGGGAGAGAGAGAGGGGGGCGCGGGGGAGAGAGAGAGGGGGGCGCGGGGGAGAGAGAGAGGGGGGCGCGGGGGAGAGAGAGAGGGGGCGCGGGGGAGAGAGAGAGGGGGGCGCGGGGGAGAGAGAGAGGGGGGCGCGGGGGAGAGAGAGAGGGGGGCGCGGGGGAGAGAGAGAGGGGGCGCGGGGGAGAGAGAGAGGGGGGCGCGGGGGAGAGAGAGAGGGGGCGCGGGGGAGAGAGAGAGGGGGGCGCGGGGGAGAGAGAGAGGGGGGCGCGGGGGAGAGAGAGAGGGGGGCGCGGGGGAGAGAGAGAGGGGGGCGCGGGGGAGAGAGAGAGGGGGGCGCGGGGGAGAGAGAGAGGGGGGCGCGGGGGAGAGAGAGAGGGGGGCGCGGGGGAGAGAGAGAGGGGGGCGCGGGGGAGAGAGAGAGGGGGGCGCGGGGGAGAGAGAGAGGGGGGCGCGGGGGAGAGAGAGAGGGGGGCGCGGGGGAGAGAGAGAGGGGGGCGCGGGGGAGAGAGAGAGGGGGGCGCGGGGGAGAGAGAGAGGGGGGCGCGGGGGAGAGAGAGAGGGGGGCGCGGGGGAGAGAGAGAGGGGGGCGCGGGGGAGAGAGAGAGGGGGGCGCGGGGGAGAGAGAGAGGGGGGCGCGGGGGAGAGAGAGAGGGGGGCGCGGGGGAGAGAGAGAGGGGGGCGCGGGGGAGAGAGAGAGGGGGGCGCGGGGGGAGAGAGAGAGGGGGGCGCGGGGGAGAGAGAGAGGGGGGCGCGGGGGAGAGAGAGAGGGGGGCGCGGGGGAGAGAGAGAGGGGGGCGCGGGGGAGAGAGAGAGGGGGGCGCGGGGGAGAGAGAGAGGGGGGCGCGGGGGAGAGAGAGAGGGGGGCGAGGGGGAGAGAGAGAGGGGGGCGAGGGGGAGAGAGAGAGGGGGCGAGGGGGAGAGAGAGAGGGGGCGAGGGGGAGAGAGAGAGGGGGGCGAGGGGGAGAGAGAGAGGGGGGCGAGGGGGAGAGAGAGAGGGGGGCGAGGGGGAGAGAGAGAGGGGGGCGAGGGGGAGAGAGAGAGAGGGGCGAGGGGGAGAGAGAGAGGGGGCGAGGGGGAGAGAGAGAGGGGGCGAGGGGGAGAGAGAGAGGGGGCGAGGGGGAGAGAGAGAGGGGGGGCGAGGGGGAGAGAGAGAGGGGGGCGAGGGGGAGAGAGAGAGGGGGGCGAGGGGGAGAGAGAGAGGGGGGCGAGGGGGAGAGAGAGAGGGGGGCGAGGGGGAGAGAGAGAGGGGGGCGAGGGGGAGAGAGAGAGGGGGGCGAGGGGGAGAGAGAGAGGGGGGCGAGGGGGAGAGAGAGGGGGGCGAGGGGGAGAGAGAGAGGGGGGCGAGGGGGAGAGAGAGAGGGGGGCGAGGGGGAGAGAGAGAGGGGGGCGAGGGGGAGAGAGAGAGGGGGGTGAGAGAGAGGGGGGCGAGGGGGAGAGAGAGAGGGGCGAGGGGGAGAGAGAGAGGGGGGCGAGGGGGAGAGAGAGAGGGGGGCGAGGGGGAGAGAGAGAGGGGGGCGAGGGGGAGAGAGAGAGGGGGGCGAGGGGGAGAGAGAGAGGGGGGCGAGGGGGAGAGAGAGAGGGGGGGCGACTATGATCGAGACAGACAAAGTGAGCGATGAAGGACACAGTGGGCAAACAGCAAGAGACGAGACCAGGAGCAGTGAGCACCCCGCAACGATCGCTTACCTCGGGCGGGACGGAGCTAACACCGTCTGCCGCCGTCTCATCCCTGCTCTCTGGAGACGCGGCGGGAGAGTGCGAGTGTTCCTCAGCCTCAGCTGCCAACTGTTGAGAAAGCAGGAATCCCGGTGAATACAGATCCCAAAGCCCCAGCCCCTCTCCCCCCAGCATCCCCACAGACTTCCCAGATGCAGCGCCCAACCTCCCGAGGACACCGTTTCTTTCCCGCCCTCTGGCGCCTCACCCGTCCATCAAGCGGCAGCCACCGTTAGCGGGGCTCTTCAGCCAAGGGAGGAATCGCGGCCAAGCCCGATTCGCTCCTGGGCTCCAGCCGGCAGTCGCCGGATACCGAATCTGGTCCAGCTGCAATGGGGACTAATTCTAGCCACTGCTCCGACCAAGAGAACAGGCCAAGGGATGGGAAACAGGGCTTTCTCGAGGCCAAGGGGAGCATGGGGCAAGTGGGGAGTGGGAAGAGGGAGGGGGAATGTCTTCTGCTGAACAATTGGAATTATAAAGAGGGGGATGCAAATACGCACGCACGCGAAGTGGAGGCAGGCTCGGGCAGGGGCACCGTATCCTCCCATGGCCAAATAGCCGCCAGACTTGGCACTGGGTGAATGGGTCGGTGCAGCATGTGGTTGCCGGCCGGGTGTGAAAGGGAGATGTCCGGAGGAGGTGGCGAGAGGTAACGGCTGGGGAGCCAGGTGCTCGTTATTTAAATGGGACGCCATTTGTTTTTTTAGTTGAATGCAGAAACCGCCGGGGATCTCTCCACGGATAGAGCGTAGGGCAGAGAGAGAGGCCATTCGGCCCCACCGCTCCGTGCCGGGGTTTATGCTCCACTCCAGTCTCCTCCCACCCCCTCTCCATCTCCCCGCCATCACCACCTGCTTCTATTCCTTGCCCCCACGTGTTTATCCAGCTCCCCCTGAAATGCATCTTGAGGCTGTTCGCCTCAACCACTCCCTGTGGCAGCCTCCGGTCTCTCCAAATTGTCCGACTGCTTGTCCCACTGGATGAGCAGAAATTTTCTCAGTTGGGAAGACCGAAGCCATTGTTTTCGGTCCCCGCCACAAACTCCGTTCCCCAGCCACCGACTCCCTTCCTCTCCCCAACTCCCGTCTGAGGCTGAACCAGACTATTTGCAACCTCGCTGTCATATTTGACCCTGAAATGAGCTTCCGGCCACATATCCCGCAGCATTAACTAAACCCGCCTGTTTCCCCCTCCGTAACATCGCCCGTCTCCGCCCCCTGCCTCAGCTCATCCGCTGCTGAAACCCTCATCCGTGCCTTTACCTCCAGACTTGACTATTCCAACGCACTCCTGGCTGGCCTCCCATATTCTACCCGACGTAAACCGAGTCCCGCTCACCCATCACCCCCTGTGCTCACTGCCCCATGTCCTAACTCGCACCGAGTCCCACTCACCCATCACCCGCTGTGCTCACTGTCCCCGTGTCCTAACTCACACCAAGTCCCGCTCACCCATCACCCCCTGTGCTCACTGCCCCCGTGTCCTAACTCGCACCGAGTCCCGCTCACCCATCACCCCCTGTGCTCACTGCCCCGTGTCCTAACTCGCACCGAGTCCCGCTCACCCTCTCCAGCCCCTACACCCCTCCCTATCTCTGTAACCTCCTCCAGCCCCTACACCCCTCGCTATCTCTGTAACCTCCTCCAGCCCCTACACCCCTCGCTATCTCTGTAACCTCCTCCAGCCCCTACACCCCTCGCTATCTCTGTAACCTCCTCCAGCCCCTACACCCCTCGCTATCTCTGTAACTGCCTCCAGCCCCTACACCCCCTCCCTATCTCTGTAACCTCCTCCAGCCCCTACACCCCTCCCTATCTCTGTAACCTCCTCCAGCCCCACAACTCCCCGAGATGTCTGCACTCCTCTAATTCTGCCCTCCTGACCATCCCTGATTATAATCGCTCCACCATCGGTGGCCGTGCCTTCTGTTGCCTGGGCCCCAAGCTCTGGAACTCCCTCCCTAAACCTCTCCGTCTCTCTCTCCTCCTTCAAGATGCTCCTTAAAACCGACCTCTGACCCAGCTTTTGGTCACCTGCACTAATTTCTACTTTGCGGCTCGGTGTCAAAAAGTTTTCATCTCGTAACGCTCCTGTGAGGCGCCTCGGGACATTTCACTACGTTAAAGGCACGATATAAATCCAAGTTGTGATTTTTGTTATTGTAGCGAGTTCCACATTCTCACCACTCTCTGGGTGAAGAAGTTTCTCCCAAATTCCCCACAATTGGATTTATTTGTGACCCTCTTTGATTGATGGCCCCCGAGTTCTGGTCTCCCCCCACAAGGGAAAACATCTTCTCTACGTCTACCCTATCGAACCCCCTTCATCATTTTAAAGACCTTAATCAAGTCACTCCCTCAGCCTTCTCTATTTTAGAGAAAACAGACCCGGACTGTTCAGTTCTTTGATAAAGCTGTTTTCACACCATCCCCAGTGCCTCGCTATCGTTCAATCTACATTAACGACTTGGATGAAGGGACCGAGTGTAATGTAGCCAAGTTTGCTGACGATACAAAGATGGGTGGGAAAGCAAGTTGTGAGGAGGACACAAAAAATCTGCAAAGGGATAGAGACAGGCTCAGTGAGTAGGCAAACATTTGTCAGATGGAGTATAATGTGGGAAAGTGTGAGGTCATGCACTTTAGCAGAAAAAAATCAAAGAGCAAGTTATTATTTAAATGGAGAAAGATTGCAAAGTGCCGCAGTACAGTGGGACCTGGGGCTACTTGTGCATGAAACACAAAAGGATAGTATGCAGGTACAGCAAGTGATCAGGAAGGCCAATGGTATCTTGGCCTTTATTGCTAAGGGGATGGAGTATAAAAGCAGGGAAGTCTTGCTCCAGTTATACAGGGTATTGGTGAGGCCACACCTGGAGTACTGCGTGCAGTTTTGGTTTCCACATTTACGAAAGGATATACTTGCTTTGGAGGCAGTTCAGAGAAGGTTCACTCGGTTGATTCTGGAGATGAGGGGGTTGACTTATGAGGAAAGGTTGAGGAGGTTGGGCCTCTACTCATTGGAGTTCAGAAGAATGAGAGGTGATCTTATGGAAACGTATAAGATTATGAGGGGGCTCGACAAGGTGGATGCAGAGAGGATGTTTCCACTGATGGGGGAGACTAGAACTAGGGGGCATGGTCTTAGAATAAGGGGCCGCCCATTTAAAACTGAGATGAGGAGGAATTTCTTCTCTCAGAGGGTTGTAAATCTGTGGAATTCGCTGCCTCAGAGAGCTGTGGAAGCCGGGACATTGAATATATTTGAGAGAGAGAGACAGACAGACCTTTGAGCGATGAGGGAGTGAAGGGTTGCGGGGAGCGGGGAGCGGGCGGGGAAGCGGAGCCGAGTCCGTGATCGGATCAGCCATGATATTGAATGGCGGTGCGAGTCGGTGAGAGGGGCCGAACGGCCGGACCCCTGCTCCTGCTCCCGACGTTGAGCGCCGCGCCGTTTACGTACCCGGGTCTGGTCCGCGGACTCCGAAAGTCCCTCGCCCCCGAACTCCACCTCCACCTCCACCTCGGACGCCTGAGCAGACGACTGCCAGACCTTCCTCTTCCTGGCCTGCTGTATGACCCGCGCCACCTTGCGGCTGGCGAAAGCATTATCCTTCCAGCGTCTGCGGCCGCTCCGATAACCCGGCTCCTTCCAGTCCGCCCACTGGCCCTGGGCCAACAGCTCCCTCGGGAGCAGCCGCTTCTGTACATACACATATATAATGTATATATAAAGCAAGGCAACACGGACAGACAGATCAATGACACCCCCCCCCACCCCCCACCCAACAGGCAAATTGACCCAGGGATGAGAGGATGTGTCCACTGATGGGGGAGACTAGAACTAGGGGGCATGGTCTTAGAATAAGGGGCCGCCCATTTAAAACTGAGATGAGGAGGAATTTCTTCTCTCAGAGGGTTGTAAATCTGTGGAATTCGCTGCCTCAGAGAGCTGTGGAAGCCGGGACATTGAATATATTTAAGACAGAGATAGACAGTTTCTCAACCGATAAGGGAATAAGGGGGCGGGCAGGGAAGTGGAGCTGAGTCCATGATCGGATCAGCCATGATCGTATTAAATGGCGGAGCAGGCTCGAGGGGCCGAATGGCCTACTCCTGCACTTATTTCTTACAGAAACATAGAAAGTAGGTGCAGGAGTAGGCCATTCGGCCCTTCGAGCCTGCACCATCATTCAATATGATCATGGCTGATCATGCAACTTTAGTGCCCCATTCCTGCTTTCTCTCCATACCCCTTGATCTCTTTAGCCGTAAGGTCCATATCTAACTCCCTTTTGAATATATCTAACGAACTGGGCCTCGACAACTTTCTGCGGTAGAGAATTCCACAGGTTCACAATTCTCTGAGTGAAATAGTTTCTCCTCATCTCGGTCCTAAATGGCTTACCCCTTATCCTTAAGACTGTGTCCCCAGTTCTGGACTTCCCAAACATCGGGAACATTCTTCCTGCATCTAACCTGTCCAGTCCCGTCAGAATTTTATGTTTCTAGGAGATCCCCTCTCATTCTTCTAAACTCCAGTGAATACAGGCCCAGTCGATCTAGTCTTTCTTCATACGTTATGACTTCAGTGACGTGGAGATGTAACTCCTGCCCTTTAACCTCCTCCCTCCCCACTGTCCAGGGCCCCGAATACTCCTTCCCAAGCGATATACTTGTACTTCGTGCTTCAGTATACTGTATTCGCTGCTCACGATGCGGTCTCTACATTGGGGAGACCAAACGCAGAGTGGGCGCCCGCTTTGCGGAGCACCTCCGTTCAGTCCGCGAGCGAGCGTGTGACCCTGAGCTTCCGGTCGCCTGTCGCTTTAATTCCCCGCTCCACTCCCACTCTGACCTCGGCCTCCTGCACTGTTCCAACGGAGCTCAACGCAAACTCGAGGAACAGCACCTCATCTTTCACACTTTACAGCCTTCGGGACTCAACATCGAGTTCAACCATTCTCTGCCCATCTTTGGCTCCCCCACCCCAATCATGTTTTTTTCCTCTTTGTCTATAATGGCTGCTGGTAATTATCCCGCCATTCACACCCTACCCAGACTAACCTTTTTCTAACCTCTATCATTACCATTTTTATTCGGACCATCATCCCATTGTCTCTCGAATCTCTCCTGCCTTCCATCCCATCACTGACCTTCCCGTTAGTTCTCCCCTCCCCTCCCCCTTTCAGCGCCCGTTAACAACCTGTTCCTCTCCGACACTCTCCAGTTCTGACGCAGGGTCATCGACCCGAAGCGCTAACTCCGCCTCTCTCTCCACAGATGCTGCCTGACCCGCCGAGAGTTCCAGCATCCTCTGTTTTCATTCCAGATTCCGGCATTCGCAGTTTTTTGTTTTTGTATTAAGGTTAATGGGGAGATTGACCAGAATGGTCCCGGGGGGGGGGGGGGGGGGGATCAGTGACGGGGAGAGACTGGAGAAGCCGGGGTTGTTCTCCTTGGAGCAGAGAAGGTTAAGGGGGAGATTGACCAGAGGTGTTTAAAATTATAAAGGGTTTTGATCGAGTGGATCGGGAGAACCTGTTCCCAGGGCAGGAGGATGGGTCACCAGAGGGACACAGACTGATGATAATCAGCGATGGGGAGAATGTGTTTACGCAGCGAGTTGTTGTGATCGGGAACGCGCTGCCTGAAAGCTCTGTGAGAGCAGATTCAACAGTGACTTTCAAACGCAGAATTGGATAAATAGTTGAGAAGGAAAAAAAACCCAAACCAGCAGGGTTATTGAGGACCGAACGAGAGCATGAATGAGATGTCGGGGGTGGGTGACACTCACAGGGAGTCTGGAATTATGTTGGTCCGTGGGCGGTGGGGAATCGCAGGATTTGGGCAAGAGGCTTACTTTTCCATTGATACGGATTTGGAATGTATTTCGCAGGATCCCACAGGAGAGAGACATTTAATTATTGACCAGGAGCCAATCAAAAATGAATGTTCACTCTGCAGGTAAATATATTTGTCTCCGGCACACTGCATTAATTAATCGACCATTCGGAGCAACACTGGGGGCGAGGACGGCAGGAGAGGGAGAAGTGGGCCTTCATTCTTATTGTCCACCTGTTCAGGGAGTAAAAACCCTTTTCTCACTTACCAAATACCTCCCTTCTTATAAAACTATGGCGTTTAACATTGGTGAGTTTAGAAGAATGAGAGGTGATCGCATTGAAACAGACACAATTCTTGCAGGGCTTGACAGGGTAGATGCAGGGAGGGTGTTCCCCCCCCCCCCCGGGCTGGGGAGTCTAGAACCAGGGGTCACAGTCTCAGGATAAGGAGGCGGCCATTTAGGACTGAGATGAGGAGGAATTTCTTCACTCAGAGGGGGGTGAATCTTTCGAATTCTCTGCCCCAGAGGGCTGTGGAGGCTGTCGTTGGATATATTCAAGACAGAGATCGATAAATTTTGGGAGATTAAGGGATATGGGATAGCGCAGGAAAGTGGAGTTGGAGGTAGGTCAGCCATGGCCTACTCCTGCTCCTATTTCTTATGTTATGTTTATTCAGAACCTCCTCCCAAACCTGAATGATGGTCAGTGCCCTCTAGACTTCATAGAAGAACTATAGAAATTTACAGCGCGGGAGGAGGCCATTCCGGCCCATCGTGTCCGCGCCGGCCGACCAAGAGCTACCCGGCCTCATCCCACTTTCCCGCTCGGGGTCCGTAGCCCTGTAGGTTACGACACTTCAAGCTGCACATCCAAATGTGGTGAGGGTTTCTGCCTCTACCGCCCTTTCAGGCCGTGAGTTCCACCCCAGACCCCCACCGCCCTCTGGGTGAAGACATTTCCCCTCAAATCCCCTCTAAACCTCCCCCCCCCAATTACTTTCAATCTCTGCCCCCTGGTTGTTGACCCCTCTGCCCAGGGAAACAGGTCGGTCCTATCCACTCTATCCAGGCCCCTCATCATTTTATACACCTCAATCAGGTCTCCCCTCAGCCTCCTCTGTTCCAAGGAAAACAACCCCAGCCTCTCCAATCTTTCCTCATCGCTAAAATTCTCCCGTCCAGGCAACATCCTGGTAAATCTCCTCTGCACCCTCTCCAGTGCGATCACATCCTTCCTGTAATGTGGTGACCAGAACTGCACGCAGTACTCCAGCTGTGGCCTAACCAGTGTGTTATACAGTTCAAGCATAACCTCCCTGCTCTTGTATTCCATGCCTCGGCCAATAAAGGCAAGTATTCCATGTGCCTTCTTAACCACTTCTCGTGTTTAAATGTGCCGGGCTGTGGGGAAAGAGCCGGGGGGGGGGGGGGGGGGGGAGAAAGTGGGACTGATTAGACAATTCTTTCAAAGAGACAGCACAGGCACGACGGGTTGAGTGGCCTCCTGCTGTGCGGTACACGGTGCAGAGGAGATTTACAAGACCTTGCCTGGATGGGAGAATTTTAGCGATGAGGAAAGATTGGTTAGGCTGAGGGGAGACCTCATTGAGGTGGATACAATGATGAGGGGCCTAGATAGAAAGGGCCCATTTCCCTTGGCAGAGGGGTCAACTACCAGGGGGCAGAGATTGAAAGCAATTGGGGAGAGATTTAGAGAGGAATTGAGGGGGGTGGCTTCTTCACGCAGAGGGTTGTGGGGGCTCTGGAACTTGCTGGCTGAAAGGGTGGTGGATACAGAAACCCTCACCACATTTAAAAGGTGCTTGGATGAGCACTTGAGGTGCCGTAACCTGCAGGGCTACAGACCGAGAGCTGGTAATTGGGGTTAGGCTGGATAACCTCCTGTTGGTTGCCGCAGATACGACGGTAGGTACTGCAGGGAATCGAATACGGCCAGGATGGTGATCTGGACTAGTTTCAATCGCCTGGATGGGGTCGGAGGGGAATTTTACCAGATTTTTCTCCCCCCAATTGACCTGGGTTTTTAAAACTGGTTTTTGTCTCTCCCAGGAGATCACGTGGCTCCAGTTGAGGGTGGAGTGTAGAATGTTGCGGTGATCTTGTCGAAACGTATAAGATTATGAGGGGGCTTGACAAGGTGGATGCAGAGAGGATGTTTCCACTGATGGGGAGACTAGAACTAGGGGGCATGGTCTTAGAATAAGGGGCTGCCCATTTAAAACTGAGATGAGGAGGAATTTCTTCTCTGAGGGTTGTAAATCTGTGGAATTCGCTGCCTCAGAGAGCTGTGGAAGCCGGGACATTGAATAAATTTAAGACAGAGATAGACAGTTTCTTAACCGATAAGGGGATAAGGGGGCGGGCAGGGAAGTGGAGCTGAGTCCATGATCGGATCAGCCATGATCGTATTAAATGGCGGAGCAGGCTCAAGGGGCCGAATGGCTGACTCCTGCTCCTATTTCTTATGTTCTTGTGTACAGGGGGTGTCGCAATTGTGTGGGGGTGACACTCTTTACCTTGCCGCCATTGTTCATAGGCTTCTATAAGAAATAGGAGCAGGAGTCGGCCATTCGGCCCCTCGAGTCTGCTCCACCATTTAATATGATCATGGCTGATCTGATCATGGACTCAGCTCCACTTCCCTGCCCACTCCCCACATCCCTTTATCATTTAAGAACTGATTTGTCTTGAATTGCACAGATTTACAACCCTCGGAGAGAAGAAATTCCTCCTCATCTCAGTTTTAAATGGGCGGCCCCTTATTCTAAGACCATGCCCCCTAGTTCTAGTCTCCCCCATCAGTGGAAACATCCTCTCTGCATCCACCTTGTCAAGCCCCCTCATAATCTTATACATTTCAATAAGATCACCTCTCATTCTTCTGAATTCCAATGAGTAGAGGCCCAACCTCCTCAACCTTTCCTCATAAGTCAACCCCCTCATCCCCGCAATCAACCGAGTGAACCTTCTCTGAACTGCCTCCAAAGCAAGTGTATCCTTTCGTAAATATGGAAACCAAAACTGCACGCAGTACTCCAGGTGTGGCCTCACCAATACCCTGTATAACTGGAGCAAGACTTCCCTGCTTTTATACTCCATCCCCTTTGCAATAAAGGCCAAGATACCATTGGCCTTCCTGATCACTTGCTGTACCTGCAGACTATCCTTTTGTGTTTCATGCACAAGTAACCCCCAGGTCCCGCTGTACTGCGGCACTTTGCAATCTTTCTCCATTTAAATAATAACTTGCTCTTTGATTTTTTTCTACCAAATGTAACCTTCAGGGCTGCCGACAGAGGGCCATGCGGCTTTGTCGGCCGGCGCGAACACGACCGGCTGAAATGGCCTCCTTCCGCGCCGTAAATTTCTAACTACCCGAGCGGGTTTGACCGTGAGCAGACGGGGGTGGGGGGGGGCGCGCGGCGGGGAAGAGAATGAATCGGGGCGATGCTTACAGATGCGAAGCGCAAACACTGTTTCCAGCGGCACTTCTGCCGCAGCGTGTTGGAGCCGCCGAACTTGGCCTTGTCCTTGCAGAAGTCGCACGCCCCACAGTCCATGGGCCGCAGGCAGGCCTCGCACTCCCCGCAGCTTCGGTTGTTGCGTCGGCTCTGGCTGTTCTTCAGCTGCACGGGGGGGGGGGGGAGGAGGAGAGAGACCCGAGTCAGGTGTTGGCCGTCGCGCACTCATCCGCGCGCCGCGGGACCGGGGGGGGGGGGGAACGCCACACAAGCGCATGCAGGCGGGCTCAGACGCACAAGGGCGGCGGATAGAGAGGGACCGCAGGCGGCGATCGCGACTCGGGAGAGCTGAGAAACGGAGCCGAGGCGAGAGGTGGAAGGAGAGCGCAAGGGAAAGGAGGGAGGGGGTCAAGGGGACGAGAGAAAGTGACAGAGCACGCGAAAGAGAAAGCGAAGCCAAAAGTGCAAGGGCGGAGAGAGAGAGAGAGAGAGAGAGAAAGAGAGAGAGAGAGAGCGCGAGAGAGAGAGAGGTGTGTCGTGTGAGTGACGTGGTTATCTCAATGGAAGGCCAGTGGCCAGTGTTTTTCATCCGGTGCCAACACAGTTGCTTTCTCAAGGAACGTGCATTGGGAAAGTTGTGGATGGCCATGGGTTCGCTAATCATCGGACGGGGAATGTCAGAGCCAGGGGGACGGACGTAGATTGAAATTCATTGGAGGTGCCCGTCACGGAGGAAGACAAGAGATGGGCAACTACAGGCTCGAGCTCCCCGCCCCCAGTCCTGGTCAGGGCCCCGCCCCCAGTCCCAGCCAGGGCCGCTCAGATTGGCCGCGGCGGGCGTGTCCGGCCCAGTGCCTGAACCTACCGTCAACAGGCTGCACCCAGAGGTCCAACACGGCCACAGAACGCGGCGAATAGGGGCGCCCAGTCGACGCAGTCCGTGGCTTCCCCTCCCGCGAGCGTGCGTTCCGGGACGTGACTCAGTCAGGGGGGTGGGAGCACTGTTGTTCTGCGGGAGGGGGAACCGCGGGTTTCCTGGGAGTAGCCGTTCTCGCCTGGCTTCAGTGGCTCCTGAAGAACGCTGTGGACCCAGACCAGTGCTGCAGAAAGACCGACTGCTCCCGACCGACATGCGACCAACGACCAACCGAGGTCAGGACGGCTACAAACGAAGGGCGCCAGCCCTCGAGTCTCTGAAAACTCCGGGGGAGGGGGGGGGGGGACACCCGTCAGCCCAATCAAAAATTGTGCCAACAAAAAAAAATCTATTTCCTTCAACATGTGTGTTAACGGGTTGTATAAATATTGGAGATTGGCGATGGGGAGGGAGGGGCGGGAAGGCCGTTTGACAAAGCCAACCAGGTAACGAAGAGTCCATTCACTTGCCGATTGTCCATGGGAGGGCGGTCAATAGCAAGTTTTGGAGATCCTGCGGTGAACCCTCCAGGAATACGTCCACCCTAACCCCTACACCAAGCCCTTCCATTCCCGCACGTGGCCCCTCGGTGTAAGACACCGCCCTCCCTCAGTCGCACTCACACACACACACACACACACACACACACTCTGTCTCGGGCACACGGACAGCAGCAGCAATGCGAAGGTCGAGAGGCGATGTAAATGGAGGCAGGGTGAAGACGCGACACGCACAGCGCAATCTAGGTAAACGCACAGGCTGGATTCTCAGAGTAGCGAGTGACTCGACATGCAGCTCTGTTAGAGAGCCAGGCACGGAAGTGAAAATATTGCACTCGGCTCAGGAATTCTATACAGTGGGAGTGAATGGGAAGGGGTTGGGTCCATTGGGATTGTGTTCAGTGGGAGTGAATGGGAAGGGGTTGGGTCCATTGGGATTGTGTTCAGTGGGAGTGAATGGGAAGGGGTTGGGTCCATTGGGATTGTGTTCAGTGGGAGCGAATGGGAAGGGGTTGGGTCCATTGGGATTGTGTTCAGTGGGAGCGAATGGGAAGGGGTTGGGTCCATTGGGATTGTTATGCAGTGGGAGTGAATGTGAAGGGGTTGGGTCCAGTGGGATTGTGAAGTGGGAGTGAATGTGAAGGGGTTGGGTCCAGTGGGATTGTGAAGTGGGAGTGAATGTGAAGGGGTTGGGTCCATTGGGATTGTGTTCAGTGGGAGCGAATGGGAAGGGGTTGGGTCCATTGGGATTGTTATGCAGTGGGAGTGAATGTGAAGGGGTTGGGTCCAGTGGGATTGTGAAGTGGGAGTGAATGGGAAGGGGTTGGGTCCATTGGGATTGTTATGCAGTGGGAGCGAATGTGAAGGGGTTGGGTCCAGTGGGATTGTGAAGTGGGAGTGAATGGGAAGGGGTTGGGTCCAGTGAGATTGTGAAGTGGGAGTGAATGGGAAGGGGTTGGGTCCAGTGAGATTGTGAAGTGGGAGTGAATGGGAAGGGGTTGGGTCCATTGGGATTGTTATACAATGGGAGTGAATGGGAAGGGGTTGGGTCCATTGGGATTGTTATGCAGTGGGAGTGAATGTGAAGGGGTTGGGTCTAGTGAGATTGTGAAGTGGGAGCGAATGGGAAGGGGCTGGGTCCAGTGGGAGCGAATGGGAAGGGGTTGGGTCCATTGGGATTGTGTACAGTGGGAGTGAATGTGAAGGGGTTGGGTCCAGTGGGATTGTTATGCAGTGGGAGTGAATGTGAAGGGGTTGGGTCCAGTGTGAGCGAATGGGAAGGGGTTGGGTCCAGTGGGATTGTGAAGTGGGAAGGGGTGCCTATCATCGCTCTACGCTGGAATATGGTGTGCGTGTATCTAGATCTGCCCTGAGCCCTGGAATCAACACAGAAGCAGGAAGCTAAGACACAACCATCGGCCCGAGCATGCATGGGCGAGCAGGATCATGCAAGCACAGGAAAAGCAATGAGAAAAGAAGAAGGTGGGAGAGGAAGAAACCAAAAAAAAGTGTGGGGGGGGGGGGGGGGGAGAAATTTCAACTCACTAGAAACTCAGAATTAACATTATAATAATAAACAAAATCTTCGGACACAAATATTGGCACCGGAGTGAACTGAAAGACAAAGAGAAAGTCACGTGGGTTACTACACAGTAGCAATGGGCAACATGGAGACCCAGCCAGTCAAGAGCACGAGATAAAGATGGTCAGCTGACAGGATCCTGGGCAGGTGAGCACAACCGTCCTCAGGACACAGGGGGCCCAAGGCTCGAGGAGCCTGGTCACCCGCCGAATCTACCCAACCGACTCGCATCGCTGAAGGAGGTACCAAGCAGGGAGGCAAGAGAGGCCTTGCTTCTGGACCAACAAGTGGGGTGTGCTTTCTCGTGGGCCGCGTACAGCAAGGGCCAGTGAAGTACCATAAACCGCCCCCCCCCCCCACCCTCGATGTCGCAGTCGGCCGCAGTTACTTGGCGCCAAGTGCAGGCCCGGCCAAAATGAATCCTCCTCCCAATAAAAAGACACAGACTTGCATTTATATAGCGCCTTTCACGAGCACCGGGCGACTCAAAAGCGCTTTACAGGGGAAAAAAAAAATGAAATACTTTTGGAGGGCGGTCGCCGTTGCATTGTGGGGAAGCGCGGCGGCCATTTTGCGCACAGCAAGCTCCCACAAAACAGCAATGTGATCGCGACCCGGACCGCCGGGTTTCTTTTCGTGAGGTCGGTTGCGAGGGTGCGTTGTCGGACCACTTCGGCGTGGGGGCGGGTGGCCGGAGGGTGGTCACTCGCTCACTGTCCTCCCCGCCAGTGCTTGCATCGCTCGTGCCGTGAGCTATGCACCCAGGACAGCGCTGGCCGGAGCTTACCGTGCCCGGGTAGCCACCATCACTCCGCTCCGAGCACCGAAACACTTGGGCACCATTCTTAAGAGGGTTTGAGTACAGGAGCAAGGAGGTCTTACTCCAGGTGTACAGGGCCCTGGTGAGACCACACCTGGAGTATTGTGTGCAGTTTTGGTCTCCTTACCTAAGGAAGGATATACTTGCCATAGAGGGAGTGCAGCGAAGGTTCACCAGACTGATTCCTGGGAGGGCAGGACTGCCGTATGAGGAGAGATTGGGTCGACTGGGCCTGTATTCACTGGGGTTTAGAAGAATGAGAGGGGATCTCATCGAAAGGTATAAAATTCTGACGGGGTTGGACAGACTGGATGTGGGGAGGATGTTTCCCCGGGGCTGGGAAGTCTAGAACAAGGGGTCACAGTCTCAGGATACGGGGTAGGAAATTTAGGAGCGAGATGAGGAGAAATGTTTTCACTCCGAGGCTGGTGAACCTGTGGAATTCTCCACCACAGAAGGCTGTGGAGGCCAAGTCACTGAATATATTTAAGAGGGAGATAGACAGATTTCTAGACACAAAAGGCATCAAGGGGTATGGGGAGAAAGCGGGAATATGGTGTTGAGATAGAGGATCAGCCAGGATCATATTGAATGGTGCAGGCTCGAGGGGCCGAATAGCCTACTGCTCCAATTCTCTAGGTTCTCCACCCCCACCGGTACGATCTCTCATGGTCTCGAAAACGTGACCCGGGGAGGGAGGTGGGAATGGGAAAGCTTTCTCGAAGAAACCCCGAGGCCACCTGGCTTTACTCGGCCAACGAAGGCGACACGTGGGACGTCTCCGCGGGTGGTGCTCGGAAGGAGGACTGGTCGACCGGGTTGCCATTCTCAGCCGGAGGTTAGTCAAGGCTCCAGTGACGGCGAGTACAAGGTTGGAGGCCGAGCTTGGTGCTGTGGGTTCGATAATCGGCAGCACTGGGGAACGTTTCACAGAGTGTCGTGTCACCAGCCTCCCCCTCTCTCTCCCCCCCCCCACCCACGCCCCCAGGTTTGTGTCTGGGCACGATCGCCGTTCGTAACTTCCGTTCGGGCTTCTTCACGCAGAGGGTTGTGGGGATCTGGAACTCGCTGCCTGGGAGAGTGGTGGATGCAGAAACCCTCAGCACTTTTAAGAGATGGTTGGATGGGCCCTTAAAGTGCAGTAACCTGCAGGGTTACAGACCCAGAGCTGGTAATTGGGATTAGACGGGATGACCTTTTGTTGGACGGAGCAAATATAACGGTCAGTACTGCAGGGAATAGAATACGGCCAGGGTAATCTCCTGGACTAGTGTCGATCGCCTGGATGGGTCGGAGAGGAATTTTCCCAGATTTTGTCTCCCTAAATTGGCCTGGGTTTTTAATCAGGTTTTTGCCTCTCCCAGGAGATCACATAGCTCCAGTTGGGGTGGAGTGTAGAATGTTTCAGTATAAGGGGTGTCGCAGTTGTGCGGGGCGGACTGGTTGGGCTGGGTGCTCTTTGCCTTTCCGTCATTGTTCATGGGTTTATATGTAACCTTCAGGGCTGCTGACCGAGGGCCGTGTGGCTCTTTGTCGGCTGGCGCAGACACGATGGGCCGGAATGGCCTCTTTCTGCGCTGTACATGTCTATGTTTCTATGTAACAGATCGCGTGGCGGGACTGGTGCACGGGGGAACGTAAGCATCGTCTCCGAGTTCCGCAGGCGACAGGAACGCGGGAGGGCCAGAGCCCGCCAGGCACGGGAGGAAGACGCAGGACAACCCAGGAAGGTGCAAGATTAGTGAGCAGGGGAATGGGACAGTGGTACACTGGGGTTACTCAGGGAGAGAGAGCCAGGGGTTACTGTGGACCCAGCACAGTGCTTGGTTGCAATGAAGAAAAACAGCACGAGATGTGATAGAGAGGGTCAGAGTACAAAACGGACAGCGACAGCCGTGGCTCAGTGGGCAGCACTCTCGCCTCGGAGTCAGAAGGTCGTGGGTTTCAAGTCCCACTCCCGGGACTTGAGCACAAAAATCCAAACTGACACTCCAGTGCAGTACTGAGGGAGCCCCGCACTGTCGGAGGGGCAGTACTGAGGGAGTGCCGCACTGTCGGAGGGGTGGCACTGAGGGAGCACCGCACTGTCGGAGGGGCGGTACTGAGGGAGCGCCGCACTGTCGGAGGGGCGGTACTGAGGGAGCGCCGCACTGTCGGAGGGGCGGTACTGAGGGAGCGCCGCACTGTCGGAGGGGCAGTACTGAGGGAGCCCCGCACAGTCGGAGGGGCGGTACTGAGGGAGCGCCACACTGTCGGAGGGGCGGTCTTTTGGATGAGACATTAAACCGAGGCCCCGTCTGCTCTCTCAGGTGGACGTAAAAGATCCCGTGGCACTATTTCGAAGAAGAGCAGGTGAGTTATCCCCGGTGTTCGGGGCCAATATTTATCCCTCAATCAACATAACAAAAACAGATGATCCAGGTCATTATCACATTGCTGTGTGTGGGAGCTTGCTTTGCGCAAATTGTCTGCTGCCTTGCCCACATTACAACAGTGACTACACTCCAAAAGTGCTTCATTGGCTGTAAAGCGCTGTGAGACGTCCGGTGGTCGTGAAAGGTGCTATATAAATGCAAGTCTTCCTTTTTTTTAAAAAAAAATTTGACGAGCAGAGTTGAGAATCCAATTGATGAGGAAAGCTCGAAGAAGTTTGGGATTGTATTCCTTGGAAAGCAGGAAACTGCAAAGTGACACAAGAACACGACGGGGAGGGGGGGAGACGTCATAAGGACTGACCTGGAACGTCAAATCCCGGAGGGGAAGAGAGAGACAGGCAGGGGGCAAGGAATTAAGGAGGCAAGTCGGAGGTGGGAATGCTTTCATCCAAAGGGGAATCAGGTTGTGGATTAATCGCCCAGGGAAGGGGGGGTTCTCGAGAATAGAGAAGGCCGAGGAGTGACCCGATAGAGGACTTTACGATTACGAAGGGCTTTCGATAGGGTAGACGCAGAGATGTTTCCCCCTTGTGGGGGAGACCAGAACTCGGGGGCCATCGATATAAGACAGTCACGAAGAAACCCAATGGGGAATTCAGGAGAAACTTCTTTACCCAGAGAGCGGTGAGAATGTGGAACTCGCTGCCACAGGGAGGGGCCGAGGCGAATTAGTATCGAGGCATTTAAGGGGGAGCTGGATAAACACACGGGGGAGAGAAAGTAGCAGAGGGATATGGTGATGGGGCGAGATGGAAGGGGGTGGGAGGAGAATGGTGTAGAGCATAAACACCAAGTGGGCCTGCTCCAGTGTTGTCAAACTCGATGCGTCATTGACGTATGAAAGAAAGAGACGCAATGTGTGACATTGGAGAGCGCGCGCGAGAGAGCAAGCGAGCGAGAGGACTGAAGGAGGCAACGTAGGGTGGGGTCGTAATATTGAAGTGAATGGAAAGAATGGGGTGACAATTGTGTGTGATTTGGAGAGAGAGCGCGCACAAGAGACAATTGAAGGGCGGAATGAGAAGTTGGGGCGTGACCATTGGAAACATGACCCCCTGACTCGGTTCGAGATGATTAGCAGTGCTCGAAGAGTAGGGTACCGGGAGGGAACTGTAATGAGGGGGGGGGGGGGAAGAGGGGGAAAAGGGTGATCTTCGCAGAGGCTGAGGTGCATCACATAATGAAGGCAGAGGCAGCTCTGCATGGCGCCCCGATCAGAGCTGGGCCTGATGTGGACAGGGACCGAACACCACAAGCTCATCGGCACACAAGTTTCCCCACAGCAAGCCACCGCGATTTGCAGCATGCACAGAACCAATCGCAGTCTTTAACCCGCTTGCTAACCCTCTCCCCAGCGCCCTGCCTGCCTGCCCGCCCTCCCCCCCCACCGCACATTGTTGTCCAGCGACACGGCGACAGGTAACTCGAGGGCCCCTCACACAAAAGGCCAAAGGGTGGCTGAAGGTGCCCACCGGCACGCCCGCGGCCTTCTGCCAGAGCTGGGCGCCGGAGGGACTGGAGTGCATCATCACCCCTGGCAACCACATTTTAATTTGATCAGTTAAGTTTAATTTGCTGGATTTAGTGCCCCCACCCCGCCCCCCCCACCCCCCGCCCTTTTAAGCCAGGGGACACTTGTACAATTTCTGTTTTTAGTGCCCTAAAACCACACCCCCCTCAAAATAAAATGGTCACTGGGAAAAAAAAATTATTTTGGAGTGTGACCCCGCCTTGCAGGGGGCATTTGTTTAAAGTGCACAACTAAAATAGTTGAAGGCCTTCGAGGGGCCAGAATGGTCCCGGGGGATGAGGGCCTTCAGTGACGGGGAGAGACTGGAGAAGCCGGGGTTGTCCCCCTCGGAGCAGAGAAGGTTGAGGGGAGATTTAATCGAGGTGTTCACAATGACGAGGGGTTTTTGATCGAGTGGATCGGGAGAAGCTGTTCCCCGGGGGGGCAGGAGGGTGGGTAACCAGAGGGACACAGATTGACGATAATTGGCGATGGAACCAGAGGGGGAGATGGGGAGAGAATGTGTTTACGCAGCGAGTTGTTGTGAATCGGGAACGCGCTGCCTGAAAGCTCGGTCGGAGCAGATTCAATCGTGACTTTCAAACCGGGGAATTGGATAAATACTGGGAGGGGAAATGTGCCGGGCTGTGGGAAAAGGGCAGGGGGGAGTGTGGGACTGATTGGGGTCGCTCTGTCACCGAGCCGGCACAGCACGGGGCTCGAGAGGCTGAATGGCCTCTTGGGTCGTACCATTCCATGATTCTCTGACGGGGGCACCATTTCATAACGGCCAAATGTGTAGAGGGGGGGGGACCCAGCCTTACGTGTATATAAAAGCAACGCGACCACGGGCATTCCCACTCCCGCCCGCCATGCGCTCCTGCGTTGCCCGCCCGCCATGTTGGCACTGAGAGGAGGAGGAGACGATGGATTGGGGCGGGGCTGAGGGGGCCCGGATGAGCGGTAAGCTAGGTTTTCCCCGACTGCAGAAGTACATGCACTGTGCGACGAGCGAGCGTAAAAGCGGGGAGGGAAGGGGGGGGGAATGTTTGCTGGGATCCACGTACCAGTTGGATTGGAGGCTGACTGACCACCTCTTCCTTTATTGCAGGGCAGTGCTTGTGCTGTGGGAGGGGGGTGGGGGGGGTGGAGAAAAAGACAACACAATATCATTCATTTTCCCCGAATTCATAGAATTGCATCGAACGTACAGAACAGAAAGAGGCCGTTCAGCCCAACTGGTCCCTGTCGGTGTTTGGCCCTGTGCCAGCCTCCTCCCGCTCCATCTACATCGTCCCAGCCCTTCAGCCTATCGGTCAAGTCCCTTTTCTCTCATGTACTCGACCACATATCCACGGCCCAACTAAGATCGCCTGTTTCCCCCTCCGTAACATCGCCCGCCTCCCGCCCCCTGCCTCAGCTCATCCGCTGCTGAAGCCCTCATCCGTGCCTTTGTTACCTCCAGACTTGACTATTCCAACACGCTGCGCTCCTGGCTGGCCTCCCACATTCTACCCGACGTAAACTAGGTGATCCAAAATTCGGCTGTACCCGTGTCCTAACTCGCACCGAGTCCCGCTCACCCATCACCCCCTGTGCCCTGTGTCCTAACTCGCACCGAGTCCCGCTCACCCATCACCCCCTGTCCTAACTCGCACTGAGTCCCTCTCACCCATCACCCCCTGTGCTCGCTGCCCCGTGTCCTAACTCGCACAGAGTCCCACTCACCCATCACCCCCTGTGCTCGCTGCCCCGTGTCCTAACTCGCACAGAGTCCCACTCACCCATCACCCCCTGTGCTCGCTGCCCCGTGTCCTAACTCGCACCGAGTCCCACTCACCCATCACCCCATGTGCTCGCTGACCGACATTGGCTCCCGGTTAAGCAATGCCCTGAATTCAAAATTTTCATCCTGGTTTACAAATCCCTCCATGGCCCTCGTCCCCCTCCCTATCTCTGTAACCCCCTCCAGCCCCTACACCCCTCCCTATCTCTGTAACCTCCTCCAGCCCTACACCCCTCCCTATCTCTGTAACCTCCTCCAGCCCCTACACTCCTCCCTATCTCTGTAACCTCCTCCAGCCCCTACACCCCTCCCTATCTCTGTAACCTCCTCCAGCCCTACACCCCTCCCTATCTCTGTAACCTCCTCCAGCCCCTACACCCCTCCCTATCTCTGTAACCTCCTCCAGCCCCTACACCCCTCCCTATCTCTGTAACCTCCTCCAGCCCTACACCCCTCCCTATCTCTGTAATCTCCTCCAGCCCTACACCCCTCCCTATCTCTGTAACCCCCTCCAGCCCCTACACCCCTCCCTATCTCTGTAACCCCCTCCAGCCCCTACACCACTCCCTATCTCTGTAACCTCCTCCAACCCCTACACCCCTCCCTATCTCTGTAACCTCCTCCAGCCCCACAACCCCCGAGATGTCTGCACTCCTTTAATTCTGCCCTCCTGACCATCCCTGATTATAATCGTTCCACCATCGGTGGCCGTGCCTTCTGTTGCCTGGGCCCCAAGCTCTGGAACTCCCTCCCTAAACCTCTCCGCCTCTCTCTCCTCCTTTGACCAAGCTTGTGCCGTAATTTTGTGCGGCTCGCAGTGAAATTTATTTGTTTTGTCTCATAATACTCCTGCGAAGCGCCTCGGGACGTTTTACAACTTTAAAGGCGCTATATAAATACAAGTAGTAGTTGTTGTCATGGTTTCCTTTTGAAAGCATCCAAACTATTTGCCTGGAGTCCTCCCCGTGGCAGCGAGCTCCACATTCTCACCTGGGTAAAGTTGTTTCTGCTGAATTCCTTGTTGGATTTACCAGTGACTGTCTTGTACGCGTGGCCCTTGGCTGTGGTGTCTTCCACACGTGGAAACATTCTCTCCACACCTACCCTGTGCAAGCCATTCCAAATTGTAAAGACCTCCATCAGGTCCTCTCTATTCTAAGGGAAAATGCACCAGGGTACTCTTTCCCGATCACTCAGTTCTGATACTACCCTCGTCACAAATTGTGCACGGTCTCCATTGCTGCTATGTCCTTTTTGGCGTATGCAGGTCAGAACACTGCGCAGTACACGCAAGTGCGGCCTGATACAGCACAGGGCGCCATTCGGCCCATCGTTTCTGTGCTGGCTGTTTGAAAGAGCGATCCAATTAGTCCCAACACTCCCCCATCGCCGTGCAAATCTCGGCTCTTCATCCAATTCCGTCTTCCGGATGAGACATTAAACAGAGGCCCTGCCTGCCCTCTCAAGTGGACGTAAAAGATCCCAGGGCACTATTTCGAAGATCAGGGGAGTTATCCCCGGTGCCTTGGGGCCAATATTTATCCCTCGATTAACATAACAAAAAAACCAGATGATCTGGGTCATTATCACATTGCTGTGTGTGGGAGCTTGCTGTGCACAAATTGGCGTTTCCCACATTACAACAGTGAGCGCACTCCAAAAAGTACTTTTTCCCCCGGGCTGGGAAGTCTAGAACAAGGGCTCACAGTCTCAGGATACGGGGTAGGAAATTTAGGAGCGAGATGAGGAGAAATGTTTTCACTCCGAGGGTGGTGAACCTGTGGAATTCTCTACCACAGAAGGCTGTGGAGGCCAAGTCACTGAATATATTTAAGAGGGAGACGGATCGATTTCTAGACACAAAAGGCATCAAGGGGTATGGGGAGAAAGCGGGAATATGATGTTGGGATAGAGGATCAGCCACGATCATACTGAATGGTGCAGGCTCGAGGGGCCGAATGGCCGACTCCTGCTCCTATTTTCTATGTTTCTCTTTCGAAGGGCAGGGGGGAGTTCTTCCCGGTGTCCTGGGGCCAATATTTATCCCTCAATCAACATCACAAAAACAGATGACCTGGGTCATTTTCACATCGCTGCGTGCGGGAGCTTGCTGTGCGCAAATTGGCGTTTCCCACAATACAACAGCGACAACGCTCGAAAAAGTGCTTCATCGGCTGCAAAGCGCTTCGAGACGTACGGTGGAGGTGAAAGGCGCTATACGTCTTTCTTTTTTTGGAAGTGACCATTAAACCCGCTTCCCACCGCCCTTTCAGGCAGCACGTTCCTGATCACAGCATCGCGCTGCAGGGGGGGCGGGGGGGGGGGAAATAAATAAATTACCATCTCTACGCCTGGCCCTCCTGCCGATTATCGTAATCTGGTGTCCTCAGGTTACTAATGCTGCCAAATACCTGGGGAGTAGCAGCTTTGAAACGCCAAGGCAGGAAATGACTAAACTGGTAATGAGCTAAAGAATACGGAGGGCGGCTTTATATAAAAAAAGACAAGAAATCTGCTCACAAGCAAGCATGTTAGGGAAGGCCGAAGGCTGCATGGGGAATGGGTGGGGGTGTCGGGACCACACTGACTGAGGCGCTGTAATGAAGCTTCACTAGATTGATAAGACCATAAGAAATAGGAGCAGGAGTCGGCCATTCGGCCCCTCGAGCCTGCTCCGCCATTTAATACCATCATGGCTGATCCGATCATGGACTCAGCTCCACTTCCCCGCCCGCTCCCCGTAACCCTTCACTCCCTTATCGCTCAAAAATCTGTCTATCTCCGCCTTAAATATATTCAATGACCCAACCTCCACAGCTCTCTGAGGCAGCGAATTCCACAGATTTGCAACCCTCAGAGAAGAAATTACTCCTCATCTCAGTTTTAAATGGGCAGCCACTTATTCTAAGGCTATGTCCCCCTCGTTTTAGTTTCCCTGGGATAGGAGGGTTCTCCCATGAGGATAGCTTGGGAGTGGACTCATTGCAGTTTAGAAGAATGAGAGGTGATCGCATTGAAACCCATGAGATTCTGAGGGGGATTGACAGGGGAGATGCAGGGAGGGTGTTTCCCCCGGGCTGGGGAGTCTAGAACCAGGGGGTCACACAGTCTCAGGATAAGGGGGCGGCCATTTAGGACTGAGATGAGGAGGAATTTCTTCA
>NW_027250828.1:58493-73328 GCF_044704955.1 Pristiophorus japonicus | reverse complement strand
CTCCCCTCGCGCGCGCGCTCTCCCTCTCCCCCCGCCCCCCCCTCGCGCGCGCTCTCCCTCTCCCCCCCCCCCCTCGCGCGCGCTCTCCCTCTCCCCCGCCCCCCCCTCGCGCGCGCTCTCCCTCTCCCTCTCCCCCGCCCCCCCCTCGCGCGCGCTCTCCCTCTCCCCCGCCCCCCCCTCGCGCGCGCTCCTCCCTCCCCCGCCCCCCCCCTCGCGCGCGCTCTCCCTCTCCCCCGCCCCCCCCTCGCGCGCGCTCTCCCTCTCCCCCGCCCCCCCCTCGCGCGCGCTCTCCCTCTCCCCCGCCCCCCCCTCGCGCGCGCTCTCCCTCTCCCCCCGCCCCCCCCTCGCGCGCGCTCTCCCCTCCCCCGCCCCCCCCTCGCGCGCGCTCTCCCCCTCCCCCGCCCCCCCCTCGCGCGCGCTCTCCCTCTCCCCCGCCCCCCCCTCGCGCGCGCTCTCCCCGCCGCCCCCCCCTCGCGCGCGCTCTCCCCCTCCCCCGCCCCCCCCTCGCGCGCGCTCTCCCCCGCCGCCCCCCCTCGCGCGCGCTCTAACTCTCCCCCGCCCCCCCCTCGCGCGCGCTCTCCCCCTCCCCCGCCCCCCCTCGCGCGCGCTCTCCCTCTCCCCCGCCCCCCCCTCGCGCGCGCTCTCCCTCTCCCCCGCCCCCCCCTCGCGCGCGCTCTCCCCCGCCGCCCCCCCCTCGCGCGCGCTCTCCCCCTCCCCCGCCCCCCCCTCGCGCGCGCTCTCCCCCGCCGCCCCCCCCTCGCGCGCGCTCTAACTCTCCCCCGCCCCCCCCTCGCGCGCGCTCTCCCTCTCCCCCGCCCCCCCTCGCGCGCGCTCTCCCTCTCCCCCGCCCCCCCCTCGCGCGCGCTCTCCCTCTCCCCCGCCCCCCCCCTCGCGCGCGCTCTCCCTCTCCCCCGCCCCCCCCCTCGCGCGCGCTCTCCCTCTCCCCCGCCCCCCCCCTCGCGCGCGCTCTCCCTCTCCCCCGCCCCCCCCCCCCCTCGCGCGCGCTCTCCCTCTCCCCCGCCCCCGCCCCCCTCGTGCAACCCGAACCTGTCCATGTCCGCGCACGGTGGAACCCTTCACCCACCCGGCGGCAGGTGGGGGATTGGAAGCGGAGAACCCCTTCTTTCTCTCCTCCCTTCTACCCCCCCATCTCTCCCCCCAGCTTGTCTGGAATCTGGGCCGGTCATGGTCTAAGCGGCTCCAGCTGCTCACCGGATTAGACCAGCTGAGCTGCCGGAGGAGCCTGCTAAATTGTAATGACGTGTGTGGTGTGTGTGTGTTTCCAGGGCTGCAGCGGTGGGTGAAGTGGGAGGCTGTCCTGACGTGTCACACTTGAGTAGGAGCTCAGAATGTTCCCCGGTGACCTTGTTGAAAGCTGCGGTTTAACTTGTCTGGTGGGGGGCGGAAACGGAGGGGGTGGTGAATCCGTCAGGAGCTCTTGTACCCCCTACCCCAGCCCTGTCGCGGGATTCCCAACGTCTGCACCAGCTTCGATTGAGCTCCGAGCTCTGCGTCTAACATAAGAACACAAGAAATAGGAGCCGGGGTCGGCCATACGGCCCCTCGAGCCTGCTCCACCATTTAATACCAGCATGGCTGATCCGAGGGCAATTGGGGATGGGCAATAAATGCTGGCCTTGTCAGAGACGCCCACATCCCATAAATGAATAAAAAACACCCTTGCATGATTGCAGCAAGACACAGAGCTCATCGCCTGCTTATACCCAGTCATTTATCACACATGCGAGCTGATCAAGCTGGACCAGAATAGCGGCAAGGCCTTGTCACTGTTGACGCTTACGCAACTCTTAATTGCTAAAGTTGAGACAATTTGCTTGCCCGCCTTTGTTGCCAGCTCCTCCGCTGAGCCTCTCATCCATCCCAGCCCTGGCTCCGTATTAGGTGACATTTTCCCCATCGAAATATCAGCCTTATATCCACCAAGCGAGACACTAGGTTGGATCCGTGCAGCAGAGCTGGTCTCCAGTCTGGACCCAGACCTCGCTCTGTCAAGCCCGTGTGGTGGCTGGTGTGTAACGGCCACCCCACGTTAAAAAAATCCACCCACAGGCATCTTCCACCCTTCAGGATATAGTTGGGGATCCGGGATATTAGGTCCTTCATTGAAACATCTGTGAACTCATCCCTTTTTGGCGTGGAAGCAAGTCACCCTCGCTTCGAGGGACCGCCTATGATGATGATGGCTGATCCGATCATGGACTCGGCTCCACTTCCCTGCCCGCCCCCTTATCGGTTAAGAAACTGTCTATCTCAGTCTTAAATTTATTCAATGTCCCGGCTTCCACAGCTCTCTGAGGCAGCGAATTGCACAGATTTACAACCCTCTGAGAGAAGAAATTCCTCCTCATCTCAGTTTTAAATGGGCGGCTCCTTATTCTAAGACCATGCCCCCTAGTTCTAGTCTCCCCCATCAGTGGGAACATCCTCTCTGCATCCATCTTGTCAAGCCCCCTCATAATCTTATACGTTTCGGTAAGATCACCTCTCATTCTTCTGAATTCCAATGAGTAGAGGCCCAACCTACTCAACCTTTCCTCATAAGTCAACCCCCTCATCCCCGGAATCAACCGAGTGAACCTTCTCTGAACTGCCTCCAAAGCAAGGAGAGGGTAAACGGGTGGAAAGAAGCTGGGCTAACAACATACACAGTCCCGGCAGCCCAAAATAGAAGAGAGCAGACAGTGGAGGCCTTGGGGAGGAGTGTCAGTGGGAGGGGGTCGGAGCCAGTGTCCCGTCATTTGCTTTGGTCCTCCGTGGCTCCTCTTAATGGCTGCACAGCCCAACAGCAACCTGCATTTATATAGCGCCTTTAACGCAGTAAAATGTCCCAAGGCGCCTCGCAGGAGTGTTTTAAGACAAAACAAATAAATTTGACACCGAGCCGCATAAGTAGAAATTAGCGCAGGTGACCAAAGGCTGGGTCAAAGAGGTCGGTTTTAAGGAGCACCTTGAAGGAGGAGAGCGAGGCAGAGAGGTTTAGGGAAGGAGTTCCAGAGCTTGGGGCCTAGGCAACAGAAGGCACGGCCACGGAGAGAATTTTGAAATCAAGGCATTGTTTAACCGGGAGCCAATGTAGGTCAGCGAGCACAGTGGGTGATGGGTGAGCGGGACTCTGTGTGAGTCAGGACACGGGGCAGTGAGCACAGGGGGTGATTGGTGAGCAGGACACGGGGCAGTGAGCACAGGGGGTGATGGGTGAGCGGGACTCGGTGTGAGTCAGGACACGGGGCAGTGAGCACAGGGGGTGATGGGTGAGCAGGACACGGGGCAGTGAGCACAGGGGGTGATGGGTGAGCGGGACTCGGTGCGAGTTAGGACACGGGGCAGTGAGCACAGGGGGTGATGGGTGAGCGGGACTCTGTGCGAGCTAGGACACGGGGCAGTGAGCACCAGGCGGGGCGATGGGTGAGCGGGACTTGGTGCGAGTTAGGACACGGGGCAGTGAGCACAGGGGGGTGATGGGTGAGCGGGACTCGGTGCGAGCTAGGACACGGGGCAGTGAGCACAGGGGGTGATGGGTGAGCGGGACTCGGTGCGAGTTAGGACACGGGGCAGTGAGCACAGGGGGTGATGGGTGAGCGGGACTCGGTGCGAGTTAGGACACGGGGCAGTGAGCACAGGGGGTGATGGGTGAGCGGGACTCGGTGCGAGTTAGGACACGGGGCAGTGAGCACGGGGTTGGGGGGCGATGGGTGAAAGGGACGTCCTCGAGTTTACGTCGGGTAGAATGTGGGAGGCCGGCCAGGAGTGTGTTGGAATAGTCAAGTCTGGAGGTAACAAAGGCACGGATGAGGGCTTCAGCAGCGGATGAGCTGAGGCGGGTGGGGGGCGGGGGGATGGGAGAGAAGACGGGCGATGTTACGGAGGTGGTTATGCCGGGAAGATTGGTTGCTTTGAGTTTGTGCATCAACGAAATCTGGGCTTTTAAAAGCCACGAACCTTGTCCCTCTGCATCTCCACCCCCGCCCCCCCCCGAGCCCTCTTCAGAACCTCTTAATCTGGTTTGGTGTGGGTAGGGGCCGGGTGTGGGGGATTGTGGCTGCCCGAGGCATGCGATTCAGACTTGTTTGTCAGCGCACAGCAGCACGAGAACCAATAACAGGTTAATCCAATCCCTGGGCCTTCACTGCTCCTTGACCTCGGGGGGGATGGGGATTGGGGGTGTGGGCGTTGGGCGTGAGCAGGTGCCGAAATCTACCCGTCGCCCTGCCCCGAGACAGGAGCGGGACGATTTGGGTTTGTATGGGGTGGGGGGGGGCGGGTGGTGAGGGAGAGGCCCTATTCTCTGCCGGGTTACCCTTTCCCACTCCCCTGTCCTAGTCGTGCCCCCTCGAAATGATGCCCAGATTGCCGTTCCCGTGATTGTCGCAGCCAAGCCAACCGCCCCCCACCCGCATCGCCACAACGGGTTCGAACACAATTCCCTCGGCAGAGTCAAGGCCGGCACATTCCAACTTGCCCGCCCACAATGCACCGCTGTCTGCTGCTTGCAATTCCTCACGTCTGTCACTCTGTGTGTGTGTGTGTGTGTGTGTGTGTGTGTGTGTGTGTGTGTGTGTGTGACCGAGGAGCTTAGGGACTGTCTCCAAAATAGGCCCTCCAAACCCCAGCATAAACTCGTGGCCTTTATCCCTCCCCTGCCCCACGAACGCCGAGCACTTGGGGCAGGTCTCTGCTGCAGTAAACCGCTCTTTGTTGTACAAGGCAGGCTGTGATGAATCAGTTATTGAGTAACACGGGACGCACTCCGCTCCCCTATCACCCAACTGCATGGGCGGCTGTGGGTCATTGAGGGGTGGGGGCAGTCGGGACCCTCCACAAGGGTTGTGACACCTGCCCTTCAGTGGGCAGCACGCTCGCCTCGGAGTCAGAAGGCTTGTGGCCTCGAGTCCCACTTCAGGAACTTGAGCACAAAAATCCAGGCTCATACTCCCCAGTACAGTGCCGGGGGAGCCCCGCACTGTCGGAGGGCAGTACTGAGCGAGCACCGCACTGTCGGAGGGGCAGTACCGAGGGAACGCCGTACTGTCGGAGGGGCAGTACTGAGGGAGCGCCGCACTGTCATAGGGGCGGTGCTGAGGGATCGCCGCACTGTCGGAGGGGCGGTGTTGAGGGAGCGCCGCACTGTCGGAGGGTAGTACTGAGGATGTGTGCACTGTCGGAGATGCTGTCTTTCGGTTGAGATTTTAAAGCGAGGCCCCATCTGCTCTCTCATGGACATAAAAGATCACATGGCAGTATGTTGAAGAGCAGCAGAGGAGTAATCCCCGGTGTCCAGGGGCCAATATTTATCCCACAACAAAAACAGATTATCTGGCTCATTATCACATTGCTGTATATGGGAGCTTGCTGTGCGCAAATGGCTGTAAAGCGCTTTGAGACGCCCGGTGGTTGTGAAAGGCACTATATAAATGCATGTCTTTCTTCTCTCCCTCCCCACGCCCATTGATTTAAAAAAAAATTCTCTCTTTACCCTCTCTCGCTCCTGCCTTCTCCTCCTCCTCACACCCCACCCCCCCCCCCCCCCCCCCCCCAAGGTGACAGTCGGATTGTGCTGGATTAACAAGGCAGCGAGAGACCAGATGAGATTTTTGTGCCTGGGGGGGTTGCGTGTGTGTGTGTGTGTGTGTGTGGCGGGGGAGGGGGGCGGTGTTGTGGGTGGAAGAGGCACTGGAGAAGATCGGCAGTGAGAAAGAGGGAGCACTTGTTCGCGCGCGCGACTTTTTAAAGAAACAGTCCGCTTGAAAAGGAATGAATTTGTGCAGCCTGCAGCAGTGGATGAGCTGACCGAATCTTACCCTTTTGCTGGCCCGTCGCTGATTTCCGCCCCACCCAACTGGCCACCGTCGCTCACGTGCGAGGAGGTATGGTGGAGGGGTAGGGGGGGGTGGACCGACTATTCGACTACAGGCGGCATCGCGGCCGCACCAAATCGCGCACGAGCCCCCGACTGATTTTATTTTTCGAAGCCCTCCCTGGTGCCCGTATTTGATTGTCGCGTCTGCTTCTCTGACTCATCTCTTTGAGCAAACAACGCTGCCCGGGGACGATGATGTGTGGGTTGATTGATTTTTTTTTTTCTTCATTCTTTTCCGATGGCCGGAGCTTGACTGCTTCAGGCAGCCAGGGCGGTGAGTCGTCCCCCTCCCCCCCGGACACCCGATTGATATCCTGCCAGCCACTGTCCAGTGAACCGCATTTACAAGGCGACTGGCTTCACGCACCCACACGCAGGAAGCTTCAGCTGCCGTCTGTGAGCAGGCAGGCTGCCTCCACAAATATCCGTGCACCCGAGGTACTGTGTGTGAGTGTGTGTGCTTCACTGTGGTTGCGTGTCTTTTCTCAGCCGCTCGTCCTCTCTCAGTAGCTGTGCAGCCTCGGTTTGCCACGCCTGGATTAGGGTGTGTACAGTGAACAAGACCTGAAGGATCTGCATTCCAACAGCCCCTTACACAACCTCGGGGTGTCCCGCAGCGCGTCTTTCCAACCTTTCTCCGTGCGGTCGCTGTTGTAATGCAGGAAACGCGGCAGCCAATTTGCGCACAGCAATCTTCCACCAACAGCAGCGTGATAATGATCCAGCTCGTCTGTTTTTAGTGCTGTTGGTCGAAGGATCGATTTTGGCACGTGGGATCTTTTACCTCCACTTCAGAGGGAGGACGGACGCCTTGGGCTTAAGGTTTAGTCTGAAAGACGGCCCCTCCGACAGTGCGGCGCTCCCTCAGCGCCGCCCCTCCGACAGTGCGGCGCTCCCTCAGCGCCGCCCCTCCGACAGTGCGGCGCTCCCTCGGTACCGGCATCGGGTTATGGGGGTCCGAACCCACGACCTTCTGACTCGAGGCGAAAGTGAAGACCCATTGAGCCAAGGCGTCAGAGCCTGCGACAAGCGCGAAGGTCCGAGCCCACCCCTCCCCAACCCCCAGTGCAGTCTGGGACATTAACAGAGCTTTCTGCTTCACCTCCCCAAAATACAAGGAAGACGGCTCGACCAAACCGTCTGCCTCTTCCCTTCAAACAATGAGCTGTCTGGAAGCTGGCCAGACCACAGAGGCAGTGGAGTCCTCCTGTCTCGCTGGGCCAGACCCGTTGACATCTCGTGACCGCCCAGGCTCGAGATCGAGAGAGAGAGAGAGAGAGAGAGAGAGAGACATTTTTAGCAAAGGGGAAGTTCTCGGTTGTCTTTTGTGAAATAGTATCTGTGGTGGCAAAGGCAAGTCGTGTCGAGAGACTCGCTTACCCCCCACCCCTTGTCCAATCGCACTGCTCCTTGACCCCGTCGGGGTGAGTGGGGGCATGTGGGGTGGGTGGGGCGTGGTGCAGGGGAGGAACTGCTGTAATTTCTTTTACACTCTGGGGAGGGGAGGCTATTGTCCCCATGATTGCACAATCTCCCAGTGGGATCCTAGTCCTGGTCAGGAACAGGAGGAGCCCCGTTCAGCCCCTTGAGCCTGTTACATTAGGAACAGGAGGAGGCCATTCAGCCCCTTGAGCCTGTTACATTAGGAACAGGAGGGGGCCATTCAGCCCCTTGAGCCTGTTACATTAGGAACAGGAGGAGGCCATTCAGCCCCTTGAGCCTGTTACATTAGGAACAAGAGGAGGCCATTCAGCCCCTTGAACCTGTTACATTAGGAACAGGAGGAGGCCATTCAGCCCCTTGAGCCTGTTACATTAGGAACAGGAGGAGGCCATTCAGCCCCTTGAGCCTGTTACATTAGGAACAAGAGGAGGCCATTCAGCCCCTTGAGCCTGTTACATTAGGAACAAGAGGAGGCCATTCAGCCCCTCGAGCCTGTTACATTAGGGACAGGAGGAAGCCCATTCAGCCCCCCTGTTCTGCCATTGAAGTAGATCATGGCTGATCTCTATTTTAGCCACCTTCGTTCTGTAACCCTTAATTGCCTTACCCAACAAAAATATTATCGATTTCACTTTTGAAAGCTCCAATTGATCCCCATTTTGGGGGAGAGAGTTTCAGACACCCACCGGCCTGTGTTTGAAGAAGTGTTTCCTGACATCAACCCTGAACGGTCGGGCTCGAATTTGAAGGTGACGCCCCCTTGTTCTAGACTCCCCCAATCCGTCCCCCCACCATCACCACCAGAGGAAATAGCTTCTCTATATCTCCCCTATCAAATCCTGTAATCATTTTAAACACCTCGCCGCTTAATCTTCAATGCTCGAGGGAATGCAGGCTTAGTGGGCAGCACGCTCTCCTGAGTCAGAAGGTTGTGAGGTTCAAGTCCCATTCCAGGGACTTGAGCACAAAAATTTAGGCTGACATTCCAGTGCGGTAGCGAGGGAGCGCCGCGCTGTCGGAGGGGCGGTAGCGAGGGAGCGCCGCGCTGTCGGAGGGGCGGTAGCGAGATAGCCCCGCACTGTCGGAGGGGCGGTAGTGATGGAGCGACACGCTGTCGGAGAGGCGGTAGCGAGGGAGCGCCGCGCTGTCGGAGGGGCGGTAGCGAGGGAGCCCCGCACTGTCGGAGGGGCGGTAGTGAGGGAGCGCCACGCTGTCGGAGAGGCGGTAGCGAGGGAGCGCCACGCTGTCGGAGGGGCGGCAGCGAGGGAGCGCCGCGCTTTCGGAGGGGCGGTACTGAGGGAGCGCCGTACTGTCGGAGGGGCGGTAGCGAGGGAGCGCCGCGCTGTCGGAGGGGCGGTAGCGAGGGAGCCCCGCACTGTCGGAGAGGCGGTACTGAGGGAGCGCCACGCTGTCGGAGGGGCGGTACTGAGGGAGCGCCGTGCTGTCGGAGGGGCAGTAGTGAGGGAGCGCTGTACTGTCGGAGGTGCCGTCTTTCTGATGAGACATTAAACCGAGGCCCCGTCTGCCCTCTCGGGTGGATGTAAAAGATCCCATGGCCCTATTTGGAAGAAGAGCAGGGGAGTTCTCCCCGGTGTCCTGGGGCCGAAATTTATCCCTCAATCATCATCACAAAAACAGATGATCTGGGTCATTATCACATTGCTGTGTGTGGGAGCTTGCTGTGCGCAAATTGGCGTTTCCCACAATGCAACAGTGACCGCACTCCAAAAGTACGTCTTTGGCTGTAAAATGCTTTGAGGCGTCCGGCGGTCGTGAAAGGTGCTGTATAATTTAACCCTTTTAGCCCCGTTATCATATTGGTGAATCTGTGCTGCCCCCCCCACCCACCCCAAGGCCGATATATCCTTTCTGAGTGGCAGTTCCTGCATGCACGGAAAGAAATTTAACTCAGCTGCCCCAGCGCCTCACTGGGGACATTCATCACCGGGGCGGAGACTCACTGACGGGAATGTCTAAGGTTCAATCTCTGGCCAGCAGACCTCATCCAGGGTGGTGACTTGAGTATAATTGGCCTGTGTGTTAGCAGAAAAGGCTCTCATTTCTCCAGTGCCTTCCACAACCTCGTCACGTCTCAAAGCACTTCACAGCCAATCAAGTATTTTTTGAACTGCAGTCGCTGTTGTAATGTGGGAAATGCGGCAGCCAATTTGCGCACAACAAGCTCCCACAGACAGCAGTGTGATAATGACCCAGATCATCTGTTTTTGTGATATTGATTGAGGGATAAATATCGGCCCCAGGACATCTCGGATAATTCCCCTGCTCTTCTTCCAAATAGTGGCCCTGGATCCACCCGAGAGAGCAGACGGGGCGGGGCCTTGGTTTAACGACTCATCTGAAAGATGGACCCTCCGACAGTGCGGCGCTCCCTCAGCACCGCCCCTCCGACAGTGCGGCGCTCCCTCAGCACCGCCCCTCCGACAGTGCGGCGCTCCCTCAGCACCGCCCCTCCGACAGTGCGGCGCTCCCTCAGCACCGCCCCTCCGACAGTGCGGCGCTCCCTCAGCACCGCCCCTCCGACAGTGCGGCGCTCCCTCAGCACCGCCCCTCCGACAGTGCGGCGCTCCCTCAGCACCGCCCCTCCGACAGTGCGGCGCTCCCTCAGCACCGCCCCTCCGACAGTGCGGCGCTCCCTCAGCACCGCCCCTCCGACAGTGCGGCGCTCCCTCAGCACCGCCCCTCCGACAGTGCGGCGCTCCCTCAGCACCGCCCCTCCGACAGTGCGGCGCTCCCTCAGCACCGCCCCTCCGACAGTGCGGCGCTCCCTCAGCACCGCCCCTCCGACAGTGCGGCGCTCCCTCAGCACCGCCCCTCCGACAGTGCGGCGCTCCCTCAGCACCGCCCCTCCGACAGTGCGGCGCTCCCTCAGCACCGCCCCTCCGACAGTGCGGCGCTCCCTCAGCACCGCCCCTCCGACAGTGCGGCGCTCCCTCAGCACCGCCCCTCCGACAGTGCGGCGCTCCCTCAGCACCGCCCCTCCGACAGTGCGGCGCTCCCTCAGCACCGCCCCTCCGACACGCTCCCTCAGCACCGCCCCTCCGACAGTGCGGCGCTCCCTCAGCACCGCCCCTCCGACAGTGCGGCGCTCCCTCAGCACCGCCCCTCCGACAGTGCGGCGCTCCCTCAGCACCGCCCCTCCGACAGTGCGGCGCTCCCTCAGCACCGCCCCTCCGACAGTGCGGCGCTCCCTCAGCACCGCCCCTCCGACACGCTCCCTCAGTACTGCCCCTCCGACAGTGCGGCGCTCCCTCAGCACCGCCCCTCCGACGGCGTGCCGCTCCCTCAGTAATACAGTGCGAGTGTTATCCTCTATTAATGTGTTCGGGTTTCCAGAGTGGGACTTAACCAACGACCTTCTGGGAGACCGAACGAGCCGCTGCCCGATACCCGCTGCCAAGACGCGCCTGTGATGTCATACCCCAGCAAGAATACCTTCGGGAAATCGAGGTTGGGAGGGGAAGTGCTTTCGTGAAGCCCGGATGTAATGGTTTGGGGATGGGGCAGAAATGCAGACTTGCATTTCTACAGCGCATCTCCCGACCTCCGCCAGTGAAGTACTTTTGAAGTGCAGTCACTGCTGTAAGGTAGGAAAGAGTTAACGGTAAGTGAATGTAGAAGTAGAGTCTTTAGATCTGAAGGATGCCCTCTGTTCTTTGCCTGCTTTGTTTTTCTGAACCAGGAGAGTGATTGTTGTAAAAACCCATCTGGTTCACTAATGTCCTTTGTCGAAGGAAATCTCGCGTCTTTACCCGGTCTGGCTGATGCGTGTCTCCAGACCTACAGCAGTGTGGTTGACTCTTAACTGCCCCTCTAAAATGGCCCAGCGAGCCACTCGGTTGTACCAGACCGCTGCCTTCACTTGCGGTTCACGAAGGCGGCTCACCACCACCTTCTCGAGGGCAACTAGGGACGGGCAATAAATGCCGGCCTTGCCAGCGACACCCACATCCCATAAATGCATGGAAAAAAAGGAGGCTTATTTGACCCGTCAAATTATCGAGCACTTCCCCCTGCTCTTGCAGCATAGCCGTGCAAATTTTCCCCTTTCAAGTATTTGAGGCGGGGGGGGCTTCTTTAAGCAGAGGATTGTGGGGATCTGGAACTCGCTGCCTGGAAGAGTGGTGGATGTCGAAATCCTCACCACTTTTAAGAGATAGTTGGATGGGCACTTGGAAGTGCCGTAACCTGTGGGGTGATGGACCTAAAGCTGGTAATTGGGATTAGACTGGATGACCTTTAGTTGGCCGGCGCAGATATAATGGTAAGTACTGCAGGGAATAGAATATGGCCAGGGTGGTGATCTGGACTAGTTTCGATCGCCTGGATGAGTCGGAGAGCAATTTTCCCAGATTTTTTTCTCCCTACATTGGCCTGGGTTTTTATCTGGTTTTTGCCTCTCCCAGGAGATCACATGACTCCGGTTGGGGTGGAGTGTAGAATGTTTCAGTATAAGGAGTATCGCTGTTGTGTGGGGCGGACTGGTTGGGCTGGGTGCTCTTTGCCTTTCCGTCATTGTTCATTGGTTTATATGTAACCTTCAGGGCTGCTGACCGAGGGCCGTGCGGCTCTTTGTCGGCCGGCACGGACACGATGGGTCGAAATGGCCGCCTCATGCGCTGTAAATTTCTACGATTCTATTTGTCCTATTCCCCTTTTGAAAGCGTTCCGCTTCGTGTATCCTTGCTGCGTGAAGTTGCTGTAAATGAATGGAAGGGTGGGACTATTGGTAAAAGTTCACTGCTGTGCCTCTTGTAGTCTTGGTGTTTACTGTTTTGGTGTGTCTGTGGTGGTTTGGCTGTTGGTCACCAGTTTAGTCTCTCCCTTTTGTGAGCTGTGCTGTGATCCTGTTGACAACCTGGTAAGTCCGAGCTAATCTCCCGTGACGTCGCGGGGGGGGAGGCTGCAAATCACAGCCGGAAATAAACGGCTTTCAATTTCACTGCGGAGGGAGTCCTGTTGTGGAGGAGGTCTAGATAGTTCCTGAGGTCACCTAGAGACCAATTGCTGTCTCAATGAGGGGGCGTTTGTAATCATTAAACTATTTCGGGTTGGGTTGAGGGAAATGTTGCCTGAAATGACCGGCTTTCAATTTCACTGCTGAGAGCGTCCTGATTTGGAAGAGTTGAAATTGGGTCCCGAGGTCATCTAGAGACCAATTGCTGTCTAGTTGAGGGCAGGTCCTTGTGACACCCAAGTCAAAACAACACACAAAAATGACTGCCTTTCTCAGTTTCTTTATTGTGCTTCAATCTTTTTGGGCCATGTGACTGGTGACGTACATGAAGGGCGAGCGGCGCTCGCGTGGGTTTTGACACGGTCGCGCACAAACACATCTCCCGCTGCTCCACACTGAACTGGCCTCCCTTCCTTTCTACGAGGCAGGGCCGGACAGGCGAGGGATCCGCGGGGCCTTTTTTAAAAATCTAGGGATGCTCCGAAAATGGGTCGGTGGGGGGTGGGGGTGTAGGGGTGGGGGTCTCCCGGTTTTCGGGTTTAAAATCATCGCGGGCTGTCCCTTGGAATCGAGGAAGACTTGCTCCCACTCTAAAATTGAGTTCTCAGGTGGCTGAACAGTCCAATACGGGAACCACAGTCCCTGTCACAGATGGGACAGACAGTGGTTGAGGGAAGGGGTGGGTGGGACAGGTTTGCCACACGCTCCTTCCGCTGCCTGCGTTTGGTTTCTGCACGCTCTCGGCGACGAGACCCGAGGTGCTCAGCGCCCTCCCGGATGCACTTCCTCCACTTAGGGCGGACTGGTCTTTGGCCAAGGACTCCCAGGTGTCGGTGGGGATGTTGCACTTTATCAGGGAGGCTTTGAGGGTGGTCCCTGTAACGTTTCCTCTGCCCACCTTTGGCTCGTTTGCTGTGAAGGTGTTCCGAGTAGAGCGCTTGCTTTGGGAGTCTCGTGTCGGGGCATGTGGACAATGTGGCCCTGCCCAGCGGAGCTGGTCGAGTGTGGTCAGTGCTTCGATGCTGGGGATGTTGGGCCTGGTCGAGGACGCTAACGTTGGTGCGTCTGTCCTCCCGGGGGATTTGTAGAATCTTGCGGAGGCATCGTTGGTGGTATTTCTCCAGCGACTTGAGGTGTCTACTGTACGTGGTCCATGTCTCTGAGCCATACAGGAGGGCGGGTATCAGTACAGCCCTGTAGACCATGAGCTTGGTGGTAGATTTGAGGGCCTGGTCTTCGAACACACTTTTCCTCAGGCGGCCGAAGGCTGCACTGGCGCACTGGAGGCGGTGTTGGATCTTGTCACCGATGTCTGTCCTTGTTGATGAGAGGCTCCCGAGGTATGGGAAATGGTCCACGTTGTCCAGGGCCGCGCCGTGGATCTTGATGACTGGGGGGCAGTGCCAGGCGTGTCTCCCGAGGCCAATCCAGCTGCTTTTGCATGCGTGTAGAACCGTTCTCTTGACGTGTCCTCTCTGTTCCCCCCCCCCCCCCCCCACATAGCCCGCAACCATCACCCCCTCAGTCTCCCGAGTAACGCCACTCTCATGTTCTGCAATGCAGACAGCCGACAGCCAGATTCTTTGAGTTCCAGCTAATCCGGGCGGGCAGCGTTGACATCAAAAGATCTCCGTTCCCCTGAGAGCTTGTGACATTCTCTCGTTAAAATGTTTTTAAATAACATCGCCAACCCCCCCGCCCGCCAGAGGTGTGAGATTCAGAGCGCTGCTGTGTGTGAGTTTCCCTCGACCCTGGGGGGGGGGGGGGGCAACGGAAGCTGAGCACTCGCTTTCGTCACCTTCCCAGGAGTGACTTTAGCCTAAGGGGGGTGTGGGGGGGGGGGGGGGGGGGGTTGCAAGGAAGCTGAAGGTGGTCTCAATGGTAGCAACGGCCTCCTCGCCAGATGTGTGTGAGTGTGTGGTGTAAACAGAGCTAATAGCAAACAGATGAGCAGGCTGCTGATGGTGGAGGCTGGGTCAGTCGGGTGCTGTCCTCTCTCCTCATCACCCCATGCCCGTCGAAGGCCACTGCATTCAACTTCCCCCGCTGTGCAAACTGGCCCCTCGGAAGGGAGTCTCTCCAATCGGGGACCCTGTTTTAAAGGGGCGTAGAGGGTGGGGCTGCAGGGTTTAGTCTCTGAATCGGGGAGTCAGTTACTTATGAAGGAAGGACAGGGATCTGCTAATCAAGTATGTACAGATGGACACTCCCTTGTGTGTCAGCCGTGGCTCAGTGGGCAGCACACTCACCTCTGAGTCAGAAGCTTGTGGGTTCGAGTCCTGCTCCAGGGATTTGAGCACAAAAATCTCGGCTGACACTCCCGAGTGCAGTACTGAGGGAGCGCCGCACTGTGTTGTCGGAGGGTCAGTACTGAGGGAGCACCACACTGTGTTGTCGGAGGGGTGGTGCTGGGGGAGTGCCGCACTGTTGGAGGGGCGGTGCTGAGGGAGCACCACACTGTGTTGGAGGGGCGGTGCTGAGGGAGCGCCGCACTGTGTTGTCAGAGGGGCGGTAGTGAGGGAGCGCCGCACTGTGTTGT
>NW_027250828.1:30993-53493 GCF_044704955.1 Pristiophorus japonicus | reverse complement strand
CCAGCCCCTACACCCCTCCCTATCTCTGTAACCCCCTCCAGCCCCTACACCCCTCCCTATCTCTGTAACCCCCTCCAGCCCCTACACCCCTCCCTATCTCTGTAACCCCCTCCAGCCCCTACACCACTCCCTATCTCTGTAACCCCCTCCAGCCCCTACACCCCTCCCTATCTCTGTAATCCCCTCCAGCCCCTACACCCCTCCCTATCTCTGTAATCCCCTCCAGCCCCTACACCCCTCCCTATCTCTGTAACCCCCTCCAGCCCCTACACCCCTCCCTATCTCTGTAACCCCCTCCAGCCCCTACACCCCTCCCTATCTCTGTAACCCCCTCCAGCCCCTACACCCCTCCCATTCTCTTTAACCTCCTCCAGCCCCACGACCCCCCGAGATGTCTGCACTCCTCTAATTCTGCCCTCCTGACCATCCCTGATTATAATCGCTCCACCATCGGTGGCCGTACCTTCTGTTGCCTGGGCCCCAAGCTCTGGAACTCCCTCCCTTAACCTCTCTGCCTTTCTCTCCTCCTTCAAGCCGCTCCTTAAACCGACTTCTGTGACCAACCTGCGCTAATTTCTATTTGTGCGGCTCGGCGTCAATTTTTTTTAGTGCATAACGCTCCTGTGAAGAGCCTCGGGACGTTTCACAACGTTAAAGGTGCTATATAAATACAGGTTGTTGTCGGCAGAGGCTGGACACTGGGGGAATTCGTAAGCGATTTTTTTTTTTTTGGAAATAAAAAGGGAAATTGTGGATAATATAAATCTCTGCTTTCACACCGTCACGGTTTGGAGTTGCCAAACCAGTTGTGGGGTGGCGACTGGTGCCAATCATCAGTCATCCATTTATCCGCCATCGGTGCCAAATTCCAGGATTGGTTGGTGTGTTTCGGGATCTGTCAACAAAGGAAGGCCAGTGGTAGCAGAGAAGAAAGCCGTGCATTTAAGTCGTGCCTTACCGCATCTCTCAAACATCTCCAGAGTGCTCGGCATACAATCAATTACTTTGAAGTGCAGGCACTAATGCGTAGGCAAATGTGGAAGCCATTTTGTAGAGAGAGAGAGAGACACACACACACATAGACACACACACACACACACACACACACACTGATGGATAACTCGCCCCTGCTCTTTCAATGCTGTCAGTCTGGTCTCACTCGCTCGCCTCCAAGTCAGAACGGGCCCCCACTCCAGAGCCTCGAGCCCAGTAATCCAGGCCCGACACCCTCCCTCCCCCAGGTGCCAGGACTAAGGGAGTGCCGCACTGTCGGAGGGGCGGTACTGAGGGACTGTCGGAGGGGCGGTACTGAGGGAGCGCCGCACTGTCGGAGGGGCGGTACTGAGGGAGCGCCGCACTGTCGGAGGGGCGGTACTGAGGGAGCGCCGCACTGTCGGAGGGGCGGTACTGAGGGAGCGCCGCACTGTCGGAGGGGCGGTACTGAGGGAGCGCCGCACTGTCGGAGGGGCGGTACTGAGGGAGCGCCGCACTGTCGGAGGGGCGGTACTGAGGGAGCCCCGCACTGTCGGAGGGGCGGTACTGAGGGAGCCCCGCACTGTCAGAGGGGCGGTACTGAGGGAGCGCCGCACTGTCGGAGGAGCGGTACTGAGGGAGCGCCGCACTGTCGGAGGGGAGGTACTGAAGGAGTGCTGCACTGTTGGAGGGGCCATATTCCAGGATAAGAACACTTTTAGACCGTTGCATTTCTGTTGTGCTTTTCCAAGGCCCCCGTTGGCCCCCCTCGGGTGGATGTAAAACATCGTGCAACCACTATTGGAAGAAGAGCAGGGGGAGTTCTCTCCGGTGTCCTGGGATTCCAATAATTATCCCTCAACCAAGATCACTTAAAAACAGATGATCTGGGTCATTATCACATTGCTGTGTGTGGGAGCTTGCTGTGCATAAATTGGCTGTCGCGTTTCCCACATTACAACAGTGACTACACTCCAAAAGTACTTCATTGGCTGTAAAAGCGCTTTGGGTACCCGCTGAGATGTTGAAAGGTGTTGTACAAGTGCAACTGGTCTTCCCTTCCAATAGTGGCCGTGGGATCTTTTTGAGTCCGCCCGGGAATGGGGGGGGCTCTGGTTTAACCTCTCATCCGACGGACAGCACCTCGGTTCTGGCACAGAGGAGTGTGTCGGCCACGGCCTTGTGACTCCGAGGGCGAGAGCGGAATGCGGCTGAACGAACGGGTGTCGATCTGTCTCCACACTGTGTCGCCAGTGCTTTTAGGCTGGCTCTGGCCGGTTGATATCAGTTTGGGTGTGCAGGTCGTCATCATTGGCACTCCCTCGGAATCGAGGAAGACTTGCTTCCACTCTTAACATGAGTCCTTAGGTGGCTGAGCAGTCCAATACGGGAACCACAGTCCCTGTCACAGGTGGGACAGACAGTGGTTGAGGGAAGGGGAGGGTGGGACTGGTTTGCCGCACGCTCTTCCGATGTCGATATATTTAGAAGAATGAGAGGGGATCTCATAGAAACATATAAAATTCTGACGGGATTGGACAGGTTAGATGCAGGAAGAATGTTCCCGATGTTGGGGAAGTCCAGAACCAGGGGTCACAGTCTAAGGATAAGCGGTAAGCCATTTAGGACCGAGATGAGGAGAAACTTCTTCACTCAGAGAATTGTGAACCTGTGGAATTCTCTACCACAAAGTTGTTGAGGCCAGTTCGTTAGATATATTCAAAAGGGAGTTAGATGTGGCCCTTACGGCTAAAGGGATCAAGGGGTATGGAGAGAAAGCAGGAATGGGGTACTGAGGTGAATGATCAGCCATGATCATATTGAATGGTGGTGCAGGCTCAAAGGGCCGAATGGCCTATTCCTGCACCTATTTTCTATGTTTCTAAAGTGTCTTAAGTTCCCGGGCAGCTATGGCAGTGCGGCGTTCCCGTCTGTTGGGGTTGTCCATGAGGGTACTGATACTCCAGGTCCAGAACTTCACCTTCGATGAGTGGAAGATGCTTGTGCGTGAGTTCTTTTACCGTGGGGTGGCCGTTGCACACCAGCCACCACACGGGCTTGACAGAACGAGGTCTTGGTCCAGTGGCAAGATGACCGGAGGACCAGACTCTGCTGTATGGGCCTCGTTGCCCGCGGCGAGATGTTGGCCGCAGGCTTGGTGCTGGGTAGCGCCCTCGATGGTAGGTGGTCCAAGGCTGGGTTTGGGGCAGGCATATTGGGAGGGTCAGTGGCCCCCACTGAGGTTCAGAGTGGGAGGGCAGGGCAGGGGTGGGGTGTCACAGCCACGATACCACTTGCCGAAGGAGGAGAGGAGGCCAGATCACCCGTGGGGAAGGAGAGGTCCAGTCATTGCTGAATGAGGCGGGGGGGGCGGGTGTAACCTTTTGCTGAAAGGCGAGCAGGAATTTGCAGAGGGAATGGGGTGTGTGAAGGGAGGGGCTCCCCCTCCCCGAGCCATTAGCTGCGACGGTTTAGGGCGGTTTGTGCCGCGGTTAGTCCCCCCGTGCAGTCCCACCCGCTTCGGAGCTATCGCCTCTGCACTGAGGGAACTGCCTGGAGGGGGCCGGGCACCATCATGGTCTCGACACCCTCTGTGTTTGGGGCGGAGCAGGGTTCCCTTTGGGCCGCGGGGAGAATGGCGGAACGGGCTCTTCTGTAAGAAGCATTGGGGGTGGGGGTGGCAAGAGTCGTGATTATAAATGGCCACGTCCACAGAGCTCTTGTTAAAAAAGGGTCAGGTGGTGACTTGCAAAATGCAGACTGTTTAAAATCCTCGGTTAGGCAGGGACGGCAGAACTGCAGCGAGCCCGAACTCCCACAGTCGTCTCCGTCTACCCCCCCACCCCGAAACCCTCGCTACCCCTGCCCCCAGAGCCTGACCGCGCGGGACACAGGAAGCCCTCTGCTCCTTTGGTGTCATTCGAGCCTTTCAGCATACATCAGGGGTCAGCGGAGGGGTCAGAAGTTGCGGGGGAAAGAAAGAATGATCAGACAGATCCCCCGCTGATGCTCCTGGGCTGAGGAATCTGGATGGCCCAGTCACACATAACTTGCTTTAATTACAAGAGACTCTCGCAAGATTCTTTGGTTTGAGTGCCCGGCAGCCCCTCTGATGTCTCAATCCTGGCCGGAAGGAGCGCGTGCGTGTGTGTGTGTGCGCGCGCGCGTTAGTGTGTGCGTGTCTGTGTGCGCATGCATGTTACGTGCATGCGTCTGAGCGTGTCTGCGCGTGCAAGCCTCCCTGATTAAAGTGCAACATCCCCACCGACACCTGGGAGTCCCTGGGCCAAAGACCAGTCCGCCCTAAGTGGAGGAAGTGCATCCGGGAGGGCGCTGAGCACCTCGAGTCTCGTTGCCGAGAGCGTGCAGAAACCAAGCGCAGGCAGCGAAAGGAGCGTGCGGCAAACCAGTCCCACCCTCCCCTTCCCTCAACCAGAGTGGAAGCAAGTCTTCCTCGATTCCGAGGGACTGCCTGTGATATGATTAGTGTGTGTACGTGCACGCGCGTGTTAGTGTGTGTGTATGCTGTGCGCGTGCATGTTGCGTGCATGTGTGTGTGTGCGCGCATTTGTGTGTATGTGTGTGCGTGCGCGTGCGTGCCTGTAGCGTGCATGCATCTGTGTGTCTGTGTAAGCTTGCGTGTCTGTGTGCTTGCGTGTCTGAGTGCATTTTTCCGCCCTGTTATGACCGGTCTCCTGTCATAATCTGCTGCCTTTGTCGAAGGTGTGGGAGCCCCGGGGGAGTGGGGTGGAGAATGGGGCCAGGGCATTTGAAACAAACCAGTTCCTGTCTTTACTTCCCTTGCCTCCACGCCCCCTCCCTTTGTTGACACTCTCGCCAATAAACGGTTTAAATCATCGAGAGGGAGGGAGGGGGTGGGGGGGAGAGGAATGTTTGTCGTTATCGATTTGTTCCTCCTGCTTGTGGCACCGGGGTTTTACCAGTTTCGCCCAGACCGCCATCTATCACCCGTGATCTCCGCACAAACCTATGCGAGCTATTCGACTGTGGGGGGCGGTTCTTGCCATCGAGATTGGCCCTGTGGGTGTCACGTGTGCTGGAGTCACGCGGATTTCACTTCTCCCCTCCCCCCTCTTCTCCCCCCCCCCCCCCCGATTGGGTGGGGCTCGAGGCCAATTGGAGACCCCCCTCCCCGTCAAACACACTGCGCGTACACGCACTGTATGCAGGTACGCACACGCGCGCAGACATCACAAGCACACACAGCGCACACACACCACATGCACGTACACGCAGTCTTCACTCGCACGCACGCACGTGCGCTGCACACACTCGCGCACTCACAGACACTGCGTGCACGCACGCTGCACAGACGTTGCTCGCGCACACACACGCAACACACGACACAAAATGAGTCCTGAGCAGACACCCCAAATACAGGAATATTGAATGCCTCCCTCCTTCTCCGACGGAAAAATAGCTGGCAGGATCCGTGAACCGAGTGACTTATTTGGCGAAGGGGCTGTTTAATAAAAAAAAGTGGAGGTCACTTGATAAGCAGCAAGGTGTGAGGCCGGGCAGGAGGAGGGGGAGGGGGGCCTGCTGTCTGTACACAGCGCCTGTGCTGGGCTTTCAGGCAAACGGGGAAGGAGAGCTTAACACTCGGCAGTTCCGGCCACCGGGACAGCACAGCTTCCCATAAAGGGGCACTCACTACTGAGATAAAGCAGGCGCTGCTTTTGTATCAACAGAAACTGTTCTCAGCAGCTCTCTGCATTCTTTCTCCTCGTTCCCCCCGCACCCCTCCCCCGGCTTTTTGAAGCGTGGTCACGATTGTAATGTGGGAAATGTGGCAGCCAATTTGCGCACAGCAAACTCCGTCGAATAGCAATGAGATAATGACTCTCTGTATTTTTTAGTGGTGTATTTTGGGGAGAAATATCGGCCCTCGGACACCACAGAGAACACTCCCCAGCTCTTCCAATAGTGGCCTGTGGGATCCCCCGACAGTGCGGCGCTCCCTCAGTGCCGCCCCTCCGACAGTGCGGCGCTCCCTCAGTGCCGCCCCTCCGACAGTGCGGCGCTCCCTCAGTGCCGCCCCTCCGACAGTGCGGCGCTCCCTCAGTGCCGCCCCTCCGACAGTGCGGCGCTCCCTCAGTGCCGCCCCTCCGACAGTGCAGCGCTCCCTCAGTGCCGCCCCTCCGACAGTGCGGCACTCCCTCAGTACTGCCCCTCCGACAGTGCGGCGCTCCCTCAGTGCCGCCCCTCCGACAGTGCGGCGCTACTTCAGTGCCGCCCCTCCGACAGTGCGGCGCTCCCTCAGTGCCGCCCCTCCCACAGTGCGGCGCTCCCTCAGTACTGCCCCTCCCACAGTGCGGCGCTCCCTCAGTTCCGCCCCTCCCACAGTGCGGCGCTCCCTCAGTTCCGCCCCTCCCACAGTGCGGCGCTCCCTCAGTCCCGCCCCTCCGACAGCGCAGTGCTGCGCTCCCTCAGTCCCGCCCCTCCGACAGCGCAGTGCGGCGCTCCCTCAGTCCCGCCCCTCCGACAGCGCAGTGCGGCGCTCCCTCAGTCCCGCCCCTCCGACAGCGCAGTGCGGCGCTCCCTCAGTCCCGCCCCTCCGACAGCGCAGTGCGACGCTCCCTCAGTCCCGCCCCTCCGACACCGCAGTGCGGTACGCCGCTCCCTCGACACTGTACCAGGTCGTGTCGACCCGGGATGGTGAAGAAACAGTTAAATAAAAGTGGCCGCGATTTTTTTCTCTCTCTCCCTTTTTTTTTCCCCGTAGAACAAAGGAGGATGTGTGTGTGTGCAAGGACATGTTTACTGGGTAAGGGCCAGTGAGTCCCTCCCACTGTCACGGATCCTGCTGAAAGATGCAGCGGTCACAGCCCAGTGGAGCAGCGCTAATTCCGAGGACTGCTGTCAGCCGCATGTTTTTGTTCTCGCCTCGCAGTGTCTCCATCCGCCGTGCGGAGGGGCGGAATAAAAACAGGGGGCTCCGAGGGGGTGGGGGAAGTTCGTACACCAGCGCACACTGACCGGCGGTGCGGGGGGTGGGGAGCCCGCACAGGGGAGCAGGCCCCCCGCGTCTCTGGAGCCGCGCAGCACGTTGGCCGCCATTTCCACCGCTTTGCAAACTCTCTTGACTTTTGCCGCACGTTGCGTTTAATTATATATTCTTCTGAAAGTGGGACCCCGGTTCCCGCCGTTCGGGACACAGTAATGTTACATTTGGCCGCTCCCCCCCCCCCCCCCCATTGTATACGGGACGCTCTCTCTAAGCAGGAAGCTGTCGGGTTGGATTGATTTCCTTCCGCGCGCTCGCGCACACACAAGCCAGTTTCTTGCTCTTGATTGCAGCCCCCTCCTTTCGAACGTTCGCAGCGCACCGGGGTGAGACTGCCCCGTCCCCCCGTGACCGGGAGCAGTGGGCATCTCGAGCAAGCCACCGCTTTCTCTGTTGACGTTTCAAGAACCTGTTGGGTTCCACGCTCTCTCGCTCTTGCTCGCTCTCCTTTTTATAAACCGGGCTCCAGGCCAAGCAGGACATCTGGTCCGGCAGACCCAAGTGCCGAGCTGGATTTAGGAGAGAAAAATTCTAGCTCGCTGCCCGCAAGGGTGTTGGGGAGGGCCCCGGGAGATCACACAGCTGCAGTTGGGACCATGGGACCCCCACACCGCGCCCCCCCCCGGCCCGGTGACTACATTGCTCCCCTCTCGCGTTTGACCCCAGCGTAGTTGGGGGGGACGGAGAGCTGGTGTGGGGTTCCCGATTAATGAGGTCAACCTACTGGAGAAAGAAGGCGAGGAGGGGTATTTGTCAGCTCCTTCCTGGTGGCCGGGAAATTTCCCCCTCCCCCCACCGTTGAACAGCAGGAGTCGGAATGGTGGCCAATGGGATCTCGGAGGGCGCTGCGTGCAAGGACATTACTGCTTCGAGCTTGCTGGTGTCCTTAAGCGGCCTTGTGCATGTGTGGCTTTCCTGTCCCACTTCCCTCTCTGTCATGCTGCTTATTTCACTGTTGCAATCGCCCACGCCAGCATTTCAAATGGAGATTCTGTATGTAAACAGCTGCCCGTCACGTCGCCGACGCATGCCTGGCCCAGCAATCTCTGCATGCGCGCTCGTTGCCACGTGTGCAGTGGCCTTGTGTATTCTTCGGCTGGTGGTGCATGGTCACAGGAACCTTGCTCGACATTAATTGGGTGCCTGCGGCGGCTCACTGGGTTTCGCTCTCTTCCCCCGGGTCAGGAGGTCTTGGGGTACGAGCCCCCAGACTCGAGCCCCGTAATTCAGGCCCGACACTCCCCCCCCACTGCCAGTACTGAGGGAGCGCCGCACTGTGCTGTCGGAGGGGCAGTCCTGAGGAAGCGCTGCACTGCGCTGTCGGAGGGGCAGTACTGAGGGAGCACCGCACTGTCGGAGGGGCGGTACTGAGGGAGCACCGCGCTGTCGGAGGGGCAGTACTGAGGGAGCACCGCACTGTCGGAGGGGCGGTACTGAGGGAGCACCGCACTGTCGAAGGGGCGGTACTGAGGGAGCCCCCGCACTGTCGCAGATGCTGTCTTTCGGATGAGACGTTAAACCCGAGTCCCCCGTCTGCTCTCTCGGATGGACATAAACGTTCCCACGGCCACTGTTGGAAGAAGAGCGGTGGGGGGGGGTCTCCCCGGTGTCCTGGGGCCAATATTTAGTCCTCAATTAACATAATAAAAAAACACAATGATCTGGGTCATTAACACATTGCCATTAGTGGGAGCTTGCTGTGCGCAAATTGGCTGCCGCGTTTCCCACATTACAGCAGTGACTACACTTGGAGAGAAGTACTTCATTGGCTGTGAGGGGGCTTTGCGACGCCCTGAGGTGGTGAAAGGAGCGGGAGAAATGCGGGTTCTTCCGTAAAGTGGAAACTGAGCGGCTCACAACTGTTGGAATAATGCAAATGTTGTGTGTTTGGGAAAGGGGAGGAGGCCATTGAGCCCCTCGAGCCTGCTCCGCCATTTAATTCGGTCATGGCTGATCCGTGTCTCAAAACTCCACTTACCCACCTTAAACCTCACTACCCTGGCCCAACAAAAATCTCATCCGTCTCGGTCTTGAAAGCTCCAATTGAACCCGCCCTGCCCCTGGCTTCGACAGTGTTTTGGGGGAGAGAGATCCAGATTCCCACTGCCCTATGTGTGAAGAAGTGTTTCCCGACATCACCCCTGAACGGCCGGGCTCCAATTTGAAGGTGACGTCCCCTTGTTCTGGACTGCCCCCCACCAGAGGGAACAGTTTCTCTCGACCCACCCGATCGAATCCTTTAATTCTCTCGAACCCCTCGATTAGGTCGTCGCTTAATCTTCTACACTCGAGGGTACACAGGCCCCGTCTGTGCGATCTGTGGGGAGGAGCTGGTTAGATTGTAGACTGCGATGGGGTTTTATCTCTTATCTGTCTCTGTCTGCATGTGTCTGTGAATCTCTCTCTGTCTCTCTCTCTGTCTCTCTCTCTGTCTCTCTCTCTGTCTCTCTCTCTGTCTCTCTCTCTGTCTCTCTCTCTGTCTCTCTCTCTGTCTGTCTCTCTCTCCGTGTCTCTCTCTCTCTGTCTCTGTCTCTCTCTCTCTGTGTGTCTCTCTCTGTCTGTCTGTCTGTCTGTCTGTCTGTCTGTCTGTCTGTCTGTCTGTCTGTCTGTCTGGCTGGCTGGCTGTCTGTCTCTCCCTCTCTCTGTGTCTCCCTCTCTCTCTCTCTGTCTCCCTCTCTCTCTCTCTCTGTCTCCCTCTCTCTCTCTCTGTCTCCCTCTCTCTCTCTGTCTCTCTCTCTCTCTCTCTCTCTTCACATTCCCCTCCCCCCCATTGTTTTTATCTGGAGAACTGCAGGCCAGGGACTTGTCTGCCAGTCGCTGGGATCTTCTGTCTGGAGATTTTCCTGCATTCTGGAGCTGTTCTCGGCCTGTTGCCACGCTCGCACTGCACCGTACATACCCCTGCTGCCTGGCTCGCAGAGTAGCTGAACTGGGAAAGGACAGCTGCTTGTCAGTGGATCCTTCCTCCGCAGAGCTCCATCTCTCGCCGCCCCCCCCCCCCACCCCCCCAAGCGCTGCCTCCGCTATACTATACACGCCTCAGCTCACTCCGGCATGAACGCTGTGGGAATCATTAATCGGCTTCAGCAGTTCTTCCCCCCTCTCCTCCCCCCCCCCCCCTCACTCCGCAAGTGCCCCACTCTTTCGTTGTGTGTGGTGTTTGAGGAGTGGCAGAGTTGGCCTCAGTACCCTTGAGGTCGAGTGAGAGCGTGTGTGTGTGAGAGCGTGTGTGTGTGAGAGCGTGTGTGTGTGTGAGAGCGTGTGTGTGTGAGAGCGTGTGTGTGTGAGAGCGTGTGTGTGTGAGAGCGTGTGTGTGTGAGAGCGTGTGTGTGTGAGAGCGTGTGTGTGTGAGAGCGTGTGTGTGTGAGCGCGTGTGTGTGAGAGCGAGTGTGAGAGTGTGTGTGTGTGTGTGTGAGAGCGAGTGTGTGTGTGTGTGTGTGAGAGAGCGAGTGTGTGTGTGTGAGAGCGAGCGTGTGTGTGTGTGAGAGAGCGAGTGTGTGTGTGTGTGAGAGGTCATTGTGTCAGATTCTAAACACGGGTGTTGGGGTGAAGCCGAACGCAGGCGTGGTCACTATACCCCCACCCACCCTCCCTCACGCACAACTCTGGCCAACTGCTGTCTGCAACATATTAAAACCCCTTTGAGCTGCATTTCTACCACCCGCGAACTGACGTCGAGAGCCTGGAAGGGAATTTAAAAAACACAAACACACGACAGACTTGCATTTCTCCAGCCCCTTTCACCACCTCGGGACATCCCAAAGTGCCCCGCAGCCAATCGAGGACTTGTGTTTGTGTGGGGGTTTTTTGGAAGTGTGGTCGCTGTCGTAACGTAGGGAGACACGGCAATACAAATTACTCACAGCAACAGCCAACGATGAGACACCACCAGATCAGGGGAGCCAGACCGGCCGGTGAGGGAGGAAGGAATGGAAGGAGATGGAGAGGGGTGGGAGGGGGCTGGTTTGGAGCATAAACCCCGGCACAGTGTAGATGGGCCGAACGGCCCGTTTCTGTGCTGTACATACAGACAATTGAATGGTGTGTGTGTCTCTCCCGTCTCACTCCCTCCGTCTGTCCCTCGCTCCGTCTCTCTCCCCTCCCTCCCTCCGTCTCTCTCCCCTCCCTCGCTCCGTCTCTCTCCCCTCCCTCGCTCCGTCTCTCTCCCCTCCCTCGCTCCGTCTCTCTCCCCTCCCTCGCTCCGTCTCTCTCCCCTCCCTCGCTCCGTCTCTCTCCCCTCCCTCGCTCCGTCTCTCTCCCCTCCCTCGCTCCGTCTCTCTCCCCTCCCTCGCTCCGTCTCTCTCCCCTCCCTCGCTCCGTCTCTCTCCCCTCCCTCGCTCCGTCTCTCTCCCCTCCCTCGCTCCGTCTCTCTCCCCTCCCTCGCTCCGTCTCTCTCCCCTCCCTCGCTCCGTCTCTCTCCCCTCCCTCGCTCCGTCTCTCTCCCCTCCCTCGCTCCGTCTCTCTCCCCTCCCTCGCTCCGTCTCTCTCCCCTCCCTCGCTCCGTCTCTCTCCCCTCCCTCGCTCCGTCTCTCTCCCCTCCCTCGCTCCGTCTCTCTCCCCTCCCTCGCTCCGTCTCTCTCCCCTCCCTCGCTCCGTCTCTCTCCCCTCCCTCGCTCCGTCTCTCTCCCCTCCCTCGCTCCGTCTCTCTCGACCCTCCCTCGCTCCGTCTCTCTCGACCCTCCCTCGCTCCCGTCTCTCTCGACCCTCCCTCGCTCCCTCTCTCTCGACCCTCCCTCGCTCCCTCTCTCTCGACCCTCCCTCGCTCCCTCTCTCTCTTCCCTCTCTCGTCCCTCTCTCTCTCGTCCCTCTCTCTCCGTCCCTCTCTCTCGTCCCTCTCTCTCTCGTCCCTCTCTCTCTCCGTCCCTCTCTCTCGTCCCTCTCTCTCTCGTCCCTCTCTCTCTCCGTCCCTCTCTCTCGTCCCTCTCTCTCCGTCCCTCTCTCTCGTCCCTCTCTCTCTCCATCCCACTCTCCACCTCCCTCTCTCCACCTCCCTCTCTCCACCTCCCTCTCTCCACCTCCCTCTCTCCACCTCCCTCTCTCCACCTCCCTCTCTCCACCTCCCTCTCCCCACCTCCCTCTCCCCCACCTCCCTCTCCCCCACCTCCCTCTCCCCCACCTCTCTCCCCACCCTCTCCCCCACCTCCCTCTCCCCCACCTCCCTCTCCCCCACCTCCCTCTCCCACCACCTCGAAAAGCACCTCCCTCTCCCCCACCTCCCTCTCCCCCACCTCCCTCTCCCCCACCTCCCTCTCCCCCACCTCCCTCTCCCCCACCTCCCTCTCCCCCACCTCCCTCTCCCCCACCTCCCTCTCCCCCACCTCCCTCTCCCCCACCTCCCTCTCCCCCACCTCCCTCTCCCCCACCTCCCTCTCCCCACCTCCCTCTCCCCCACCTCCCTCTCCCCCACCTCCCTCTCCCCCACCTCCCTCTCCCCCACCTCCCTCTCCCCCACCTCCCTCTCCCCCACCTCCTCTCCCCCACCTCCCTCTCCCCCACCTCCCTCTCCCCCACCTCCCTCTCCCCCACCTCCCTCTCCCCCACCTCCCTCTCCCCACCTCCCTCTCCCCCACCTCCCTCTCTCCCACCTCCCTCTCCCCACCTCCCTCTCTCCCACCTCCCTCTCTCCCACCTCCCTCTCTCCCACCTCCCTCTCCCACCTCCCTCTCTCCCACCTCCCTCTCTCCCACCTCCCTCTCTCCCACCTCCCTCTCTCCCACCTCCCTCCTCCCACCTCCCTCTCTCCCACCTCCCTCTCTCCCACCTCCCTCTCTCCCACCTCCCTCTCTCCCACCTCCCTCTCTCCCACCTCCCTCTCTCCCACCTCCCTCTCTCCCACCTCCCTCTCCCACCTCCCTCTCTCCCACCTCCCTCTCTCCCACCTCCCTCTCTCCCACCTCCCTCTCTCCCACCTCCCTCTCTCCCACCTCCCTCTCTCCCACCTCCCTCTCTCCCACCTCCCTCTCTCCCACCTCCCTCTCTCCCACCTCCCTCTCTCCCACCTCCCTCTCTCCCACTCCCTCTCTCCCACCTCCCTCTCTCCCACCTCCCTCTCTCCCACCTCCCTCTCTCCCACCTCCCTCTCTCCCACCTCCCTCTCTCCCACCTCCCTCTCTCCCACCTCCCTCTCTCCCACCTCCCTCTCTCCCACCTCCCTCTCTCCCACCTCCCTCTCTCCCACCTCCCTCTCTCCCACCTCCCTCTCTCCCACCTCCCTCTCTCCCACCTCCCTCTCTCCCACCTCCCTCTCTCCCCACCTCCCTCTCTCCCACCTCCCTCTCTCCCACCTCCCTCTCTCCCACCTCCCTCTCTCCCACCTCCCTCTCTCCCACCTCCCTCTCTCCCACCTCCCTCTCTCCCACCTCCCTCTCTCCCACCTCCCTCTCTCCCACCTCCCTCTCTCCCACCTCCCTCTCTCCCACCTCCCTCTCTCCCACCTCCCTCTCTCCCACCTCCCTCTCTCCCACCTCCCTCTCTCCCACCTCCCTCTCTCCCACCTCCCTCTCTCCCACCTCCCTCTCTCCCACCTCCCTCTCTCCCACCTCCCTCTCTCCCACCTCCCTCTCTCCCACCTCCCTCTCTCCCACCTCCCTCTCTCCCACCTCCCTCTCTCCCACCTCCCCTCTCTCCCACCTCCCTCTCTCCCACCTCCCTCTCTCCCACCTCCCTCTCTCCCACCTCCCTCTCTCCCACCTCCCTCTCTCCCACCTCCCTCTCTCCCACCTCCCTCTCTCCCACCTCCCTCTCTCCCACCTCCCTCTCTCCCACCTCCCTCTCTCCCACCTCCCTCTCTCCCACCTCCCTCTCTCCCACCTCCCTCTCTCCCACCTCCCTCTCTCCCACCTCCCTCTCTCCCACCTCCCTCTCTCCCACCTCCCTCTCTCCCACCTCCCTCTCTCCCACCTCCCTCTCTCCCACCTCCCTCTCTCCCACCTCCCTCTCTCCCACCTCCCTCTCTCCCACCTCCCTCTCTCCCACCTCCCTCTCTCCCACCTCCCTCTCTCCCACCTCCCTCTCTCCCACCTCCCTCTCTCCCACCTCCCTCTCTCCCACCTCCCTCTCTCCCACCTCCCTCTCTCCCACCTCCCTCTCTCCCACCTCCCTCTCTCCCACCTCCCTCTCTCCCACCTCCCTCTCTCCCACCTCCCTCTCTCCCACCTCCCTCTCTCCCACCTCCCTCTCTCCCACCTCCCTCTCTCCCACCTCCCTCTCTCCCACCTCCCTCTCTCCCACCTCCCTCTCTCCCACCTCCCTCTCTCCCACCTCCCTCTCTCCCACCTCCCTCTCTCCCACCTCCCTCTCTCCCACCTCCCTCTCTCCCACCTCCCTCTCTCCCACCTCCCTCTCTCCCACCTCCCTCTCTCCCACCTCCCTCTCTCCCACCTCCCTCTCTCCCACCTCCCTCTCTCCCACCTCCCTCTCTCCCACCTCCCTCTCTCCCACCTCCCTCTCTCCCACCTCCCTCTCTCCCACCTCCCTCTCTCCCACCTCCCTCTCTCCCACCTCCCTCTCTCCCACCTCCCTCTCTCCCACCTCCCTCTCTCCCACCTCCCTCTCTCCCACCTCCCTCTCTCCCACCTCCCTCTCTCCCCTCCCTCTCTCCCACCTCCCTCTCTCTCACCTCCCTCCCTCGCTCTGTCTGTCTCTCACCTCCCTCTCTCTCACCTCCCTCTCTCTCACCTCCCTCTCTCTCACCTCCCTCTCTCTCACCTCCCTCTCTCTCACCTCCCTCTCTCTCACCTCCCTCTCTCTCACCTCCCTCTCTCTCACCTCCCTCTCTCTCACCTCCCTCTCTCTCACCTCCCTCTCTCTCACCTCCCTCTCTCTCACCTCCCTCTCTCTCACCTCCCTCTCTCTCACCTCCCTCTCTCTCACCTCCCTCTCTCTCACCTCCCTCTCTCTCACCTCCCTCCCTCGCTCTGTCTGTCTCTCACCTCCCTCTCTCTCGCTCTGTCTCTGTCGGGTTCAGAGAGAGCGAGAGAATCAGCCAGTTGGCAGTCCTTCCTCCCGCAGCCCCCCTGGGCAGTGTAATCACCTGCTCGGTGATTCAGCTCAAAAGACAAACACAAAACCAACTTCATCACACGGAGGGCGGATTAGATTCCCACTGCGTGCTGCTAACGCGAGGTGACATCTGGCACAGAATGAAGGCGAGCTGTGCCAACAGCTGAGGTGAGCCGAGCGAGCGTGGTGTTGGGGGCGACACTGAACCCAGAGTGCCCGGACATTGCATCTCCCTGGGCCGTGTGGGTGTGTACTGTGGAGCCTTGTCGCAACAAATGTCGTCTATGCAGTTCTCTGGCGCCTTGCTGCGCCTCGAGACGTTGCAAAGCACTTCACGGCCAATGAAGTACTTTCTGAACTGTGGGCACTGTTGTACTGTCGCAAACGCGGCAGCCGATTAGTGCACAGCAAGCTCCCGCGATCGGCGACGTGATAAATGACCCAGATCCTGTGTTCTGGGAGTTGGTCGAGGATAAATTTCGGCCCCAGGACACCGGGGGAGAACTGCACCCTGCTCTTCCCCCACGTTGCACACGCGATCTTTTACTTTCTTACATCCGTCCGCTCCCCCGCCCCCTCCACCGAGAGGGCAGACTCTGGCCTCGGGCTTAACGCCTCATCCCGAAAAACGGAAACTCTGACGGCGCAGCGCTCCTTCGGCTACGGGTGAGTGTCGGGCCTGGATTGCGGGCTCAGGCTACGGGTGAGTGTCGGGCCTGGATTGCGGGCTCAAGTCTCTGGAGTGGGGTCTTCTGTACTGAGGTGAGAGTGAGGGAATGAGGGGGCGCTGCTGAGGGGGGAGAGGGCGAGGCTGAGTGAGGGGGAGGGAGTGAGGAGGTATGATCGGGTCAGCCGAGATCTTACTGAATGGCAGAGCAGGCTCGAGGGGCCATATGGCCGACTCGTGCTCCTATTTCTTATGTGATTGCGGCGGGAGTGAAGGGAAGGGAGATGGAGGTAGTGAGGGATCAAGAGGCGAGGCGGTGGTGTGAGGGATCGAGAGGCGGGGGGGAGGGGGGTGAGGTAGTGAGGGATGGCGAGGCGGGGGGGGGTGTTGACGAGGTGGTGTGAGGGATTGAGAGGCGAGGCGGGAGGGGGTGAGGGATTGAGAGGCGGTGGTGGTGAGGGATGGAGAGGCGGGGGGGAGGGGGGTGAGGTAGTGAGGGATGGCGAGGCGGGGGGGGGTTGACGAGGTGGTGTGAGGGATTGAGAGGCGAGGCGGGAGGGGGTGAGGGATTGAGAGGCGGTAGTGGTGAGGGATGGAGAGGCGAGGCGGGGGGGGTTGACGAGGTGGTGTGAGGGATTGAGAGGCGGGAGGGGGTGAGGTGGTAAGGGATCGAGAGGCGAGGAGGTGGTGATGGATTGAGCGGCGAGGCGGGTGGGGGGGAGGGATGAGGCGGTGGTGTGAGGGATCGAGAGGCGGAACGGGGTTGATGAGGTGGTGTGAGGAATTGAGAAGGCATGGTGAGCTGGGGGAATGAGGGATGGTGAGGCAGAGAGGTATTCTGGAAGGGACGAGGCGGATGGTCTGAGGGTGAAGGGTGGATCGGGCTGGGGAGTGAGAGGAGCTCGGGCAGTGAGACCTTAGACAGGGCTGAGGGAGATTGAGGTCGGGGGGGGGGCGGTGTGAGGCGAGGATAAGGACTAAAATGTGCGTACAAGTAAACCTACGTTGGCGTGCCTCACGGGCTGCGGACTATCCTATGCACCGTGTAGGCAGCGTTACTGCTGGTCCCAGCTAACCCCAGTGTGGGGAGGGGAGGAATGGGCTCGGTTGTCTGATCACCGCCCCAGCCTGCCTCCCGGGACGGCGAGGTGTGGCTGCCAGGCCCACTGGAGTCGAAGGGCCTTGTTGCTGCCGAATAAAGAGTGACTGGGCAGGATAGGACAGCTTGGGGCTGGAGTCTGTGCCCCCAGGGGGGAAGAGAGAGAAAGAGGATTGCGTGTTCTGGATTACCCAAACTGCTGAGGCCTGTTCTACTTTGTGGCGTTTCTCGTCCAAGAGGAATTGCCTGCAGTCAGGCAAGTGCTGTGTTCTGTGCCCTCTCCCTCTCCCGGTTCCCCCCCCCCCCCCCCCCTGCTGCTCGCCTTACCTTCCGGCTAGTCCCTCCAGGCCTGTGCAGCCTATCATCATCATCACAGGCAGTCCCTCAGGATCGAGGAAGACTTGCTTCCACTCTTAACACGAGTCCTTCGGTGGCTGAACAGTCCAATACGGGAGTCACAGTCCCTGTCACAGGTGGGACAGACAGTGGTTGAGGGAAGGGGAGGGTGGGACTGGTTTGCCGCACGCTCCTTCCGCTGCCTACGCTTGGTTTCTGCACGCTCTCGGCGACGAGACTCGAGGTGCTCAGCGCCCTCCCGGATGCACTTCCTCCACTTAGGGCGGACTGGTCTTTGGGCCCAGGGACTCCAGGTGTCGGTGGGGATGTTGCACTTTATCAGGGAGGCTTTGAGGGTGGTCCCCTGTAACGTTTCCTCTGCCCACCTTGGGCTTGTTTGCCGTGATGGAGTTTCGAGTAGAGCACTTGCTTTGGGAGTCTCGTGTCGGGGCATGCGGACAATGTTACCCCGCCCAGCGGAGCTGGTCGAGTGTGGTTCGTGCTTCGATGCTGGGGATGTTGGCCTGGTCGAGGACGCGAACGTTGGTGCATCTGTCCTCCCAGGGCTAACAGTAATGTTGGCCCTCCGGTCCGACCGTGAGGGGAAGCGGACCCATCACATTCGGCTCTCGCTACTGCAGTCTGTCTTCAACAACGTGTATTTATATAGCGCCTTTAACGTAGTGAAACGTCCCAAGACGCTTCACAGCAGTGCTAGGTGATAAAATTTGCCACCAATACGCCCAAGTAGAAATTAGGGTAGGTAACCAAACGTTTGGTCAAAGAGGTCAGTTTTCAAAGGAGCGTCTTGAAAGAGGAAAGCGAGGCGGAGAGGTTTAGGGAGGGAGTTCCAGAGCTTGGGGGCCCAGGCAGCAGAAGGCAGGGTCACCGATGGTGGAGCGATTATAATCAGGGATGCTCAAGAGGTCAGAATTAGAGGAGCGCAGACATCTCGGGGGCTGAAGGAGATAGAGGGGCGAGAACCATGGAGGGATTTGTAAACCAGGATGAGAATTTTGAAATTGAGGTGTTGCTTAACCGGAAGCCAATGTAGGGCAGTGAGCACAGGGGGTGATGGGTGAGTGGGACTCGGTGCGAGTTAGGACACGGGGGCAGTGAGCACAGCGGGTGATGGGTGAGCGGGACTCGGTGCGAGTTAGGACACGGGGCAGTGAGCACAGGGGGTGATGGGTGAGCGGGACTCGGTGCGAGTTAGGACACGGGGCAGTGAGCACAGGGGGTGATGGGTGAGTGGGACTCGGTGCGAGTTAGGACACGGGGCAGCTGGGTTTTGGATCACCTGTAGGATAGAATGTGGGAGGCCAGCTAGGAGTGCATTGGAATAGTTAAGTTTGGAAGTAACAAAGGCAGGTGGGGGAGGGTGGGGTTAGATTGTACTATCCCAGTGTGATGCAAGCCAACTAAGCTGCTCTCACTCTGTGCTCGGTCAGGAGGTCGATTGTTCAAGACTCATTCCGTGACCTGTGCCCCCTGTACTTTCGCAACGCCATGTTTGAATCTCTCCAGTCCGGTTTCCGCCCCTGCCACAGTACCGAAACAGCTCTCATCAAAGTCACAAATGACATCCTTTGTGAGTGTGACAAAGGTAGACTATCCCTCCTTGTCCTCCTGGACCTGTCTGCAGCCTTTGACACGTTTGACCACTCCACCCTCCTTCAACACCTCTCCTCCATCGTCCAGCTGGGTGGGACTGCACTCGCCTGGTTCCATTCTTATCTATCGAATCGTAGCCCGAGAACCTCCTGCAACGGCTTCTCTTCCCACCCCCACATCGTTACCTCTGGTGCCCCCCCAAGGATCTGTCCTTGGCCCCCTCCTATTTCCCATCTACACGCTGCCCTTTGGCGACATCATCCGCAAACACAGCCTCAGTTTCCACATGTACGCTGACACACCCAGCTCTACCCCACCCCCACTTCTCTCCACCCCTCCACGCTCTCTCAATTGTCCGACTGCTTGTCCCACATCCAGTTCTGGGTCAGCAGACATTTTCTCCAGTTGAATATCGGGGAAGACCGAAGCCATTGTTTTCGGTCCCCGCCACAAACTCCGTTCCCCAGCCCCCGACTCTCTCCCTCTCCCCAACTCCTGTCTGAGGCTGAACCAGACTGTTCGCAATCTCGGTGTTATATCTGACCCTGAAATGAGCTTCTGGCCACATATCCACAACATAACTAAACCCGCCTGTTTCCCCCTCCCTAACATCGCCCGCATCCGCCCCCTGCCTCAGCTCATCCGCTGCTGAAACCCTCATCCGTGCCTTTGTTACCTCCAGACTTGACTATTCCATCATCACAGACAGTCCCTCGGAATCGAGGAAGACTTGCTTCCACTCTAAAAGTGAGTTCTCAGGTGGCTGAACAGTCCAATATGGGAACCACAGTCCCTGTCACAGGTGGGACAGACAGTGGTTGAGGGAAGGGGAAGGTGGGACTGGTTTGCCGCACGCTCCTTCCGCTGCCTGCGCTTGGTTTCTGCACGCTCTCGGCGACGAGACTCGAGGTGCTCAGCGCCCTCCCAGATGCACTTCCTCCACTTAGGGCGGACTGGTCTTTGGGCCCAGGGACTCCCAGGTGTCGGTGGGGATGTTGCACTTTACCAGGGAGACTTTGAGGGTGGTCCCTGTAACGTTTCCTCTGCCCACCTTTGGCTCGTTTGTCATGAAGGAGTTCCGAGTAGAGCGCTTGCTTTGGGAATCTCGTGTCTGGCATGCGGACAATGTGGCCCGCCCAGCAGAGCTGGTCGAGTGTGGTCAGTGTTTCGATGCTGGGGGTGTTGGCCTGGTCGAGGACGCTAACGTTGGTGCATCTGTCCTCCCAGGGAATTTGTAGGAGCTTGCGGAGACATCGTTGGTGGTATTTCTCCACCACTATTCGAACGAGCTCCTGGCTGCCCTCCCACACTCTACCCTACGCTAACTAGAGGTGATCCAAAACTCAAAGCAGCGCTTCGATTTCAAAATTCTCATCCTTATTTCCAAATCCCTCCATGGCCCTCGCCCCTTCCCTATATCTGTAACCTCCTCCAGCCCCTATACCCTACCTATCTCTGTAACCCCCTCCAGCCCCTACACCCCTCCCTATCTCTGTAACCTACTCCAGCCTGTACACCCCTCCGTATCTCTGTAACCTCCTCCAGCCCCTACACCCCTCCCTATCTCTGTAACCTACTCCAGCCTGTACACCCCTCCGTATCTCTGTAACCCCCTCCAGCCCCACAACCCCCCGAGATGTCTGCACTCCTCTAAATTCTGCCCTCCTGACCATCCCTGATTATAATCGCTCCACCATCGGTGACCCTGCCTTCTGTTGCCTGGGCCCCAAGCTCTGGAACTCCCTCGCTAAACCTCTCCGCCTCTCTCTCCTTCAAGACACTCCTTAGAACCGACCTCTGACCCAGCTTTTTGTCGCCTATCTCTAATATCTCCTTGTCTGGCTCGGTGTCAAATTCTGTCTTGATTTCTGCTGCTGTGGAGCACCTCGGAGCGTTTTACTAAAGGAGCTATATAAAGGCAAGTTGTTGTTGTATTGTTTTCCATTGAGACGTTAAACCCAAGGCTCCTCCCTCAGGTGGGATGGTAAAGATACCACGGGCCACTATTGGAAGAGGAGCAGGGGGCGGAGGGGTTCTCCCCCGGTGTCCTGGGGCCAAATTTATCCCGCGACCCAACATCACGAAAGCAGGTGAACTGGCCGCTGCTGCGTGCGAGATCTCGCCGGTCCGCTGACATGGCAGTGAGCGGCTGGGCTCCGAAGCAGCTGCTCAACCGTGAAGGGCTTCGTCACAGTTGCGAGAGGCCGCGGGGGAATGCAGGCTTGTCTCTCTCTGACCCGCTGACAGGATGCAGAACCAGGAAGTGCGAGCAAGCTGCCTTAAAGCATCTGGGTAAACAATGCGCTATTATGTCAATCCGCAGACTCCTCTCTGCCTTTAGTCACCAGCGACTTCTCAGTCGGGGAGATCGTCTTTCTCTCATTTGCAACTCTTAAAACTGTTGGACTGGTGTCGGCTTGAGCGCTTCCACTTGATCCCCCAGTGCCCCGCTTCCTTTCTTTCCTCCTCCCCCCTCGCCCCCCCCCCGCCTTCCTCCCTCGCCCCCCCCCCCGCCTTCCTCCCTCGCCCCCCCCCGCCTTCCTCCCTCGCCCCCCCCCCCGCCTTCCTCCCTCGCGCCCCCCCCGCCTTCCTCCCTCACCCCCCCCGCCTTCCTCCCTCGCCCCCCCCCCCGCCTTCCTCCCTCGCCCGCCCCCCCCGCCTTCCTCCCTCGCGCCCCCCCCGCCTTCCTCCCTCACCCCCCCCGCCTTCCTCCCTCGCCCCCCCCGCCTTCCTCCCTCGCCCGCCCCCCCCGCCTTCCTCCCTCGCCCCCCCCCCGCCTTCCTCCCTCGCCCCCCCCCGCCTTCCTCCCTCACCCCCCCCCGCCTTCCTCCCTCGCCCCCCCCCGCCTTCCTCCCTCGCCCCCCCCCGCCTTCCTCCCTCGCCCCCCCCCGCCTTCCTCCCTCGCCCCCCCCCCCGCCTTCCTCCCTCGCCCCCCCCCCGCCTTCCTCCCTCGCCCCCCCCTCCGCCTTCCTCCCTCGCCCGCCCCCCCCGCCTTCCTCCCTCGCCCCCCCCCGCCTTCCTCCCTCGCCCCCCCCCGCCTTCCTCCCTCGCCCCCCCCCCCGCCTTCCTCCCTCGCCCCCCCCCCCCGCCTTCCTCCCTCGCCCCCCCCCGCCTTCCTCCCTCGCCCCCCCCCGCCTTCCTCCCTCGCCCCCCCCCCGCCTTCCTCCCTCGCCCCCCCCCCCCGCCTTCCTCCCTCGCCCCCCCCCGCCTTCCTCCCTCGCCCCCCCCCCGCCTTCCTCCCTCGCCCCCCCCCCCGCCTTCCTCCCTCGCCCCCCCCCCCCGCCTTCCTCCCTCGCCCCCCCCCCCCGCCTTCCTCCCTCGCCCCCCCCCGCCTTCCTCCCTCGCGCCCCCCCCCCGCCTTCCTCCCTCACCCCCCCCCGCCTTCCTCCCTCGCCCCCCCGCCTTCCTCCCTCGCCCGCCCCCCCGCCTTCCTCCCTCCCTCGCCCGCCCCCCCGCCTTCCTCCCTCGCCCCCCCCCCCGCCTTCCTCCCTCGCCCCCCCCCCCGCCTTCCTCCCTCGCCCGCCCCCCCGCCTTCCTCCCTTGCCCCCCCCCGCCTTCCTCCCTCGCCCGCCCCCCCCGCCTTCCTCCCTCGCCCCCCCCCCCCGCCTTCCTCCCTCGCCCCCCCCCCCCGCCTTCCTCCCTCGCCCCCCCCCCCCCACCCGCCTTCCTCCCTCGCCCCCCCCCCCCCGCCTTCCTCCCTCGCCCCCCCCCCCCCCGCCTTCCTCCCTCGGCCCCCCCCCCCCCGCCTTCCTCCATGGCCCCCCCCCCCCCCCCCCGCCTTCC
>NW_027250828.1:0-30793 GCF_044704955.1 Pristiophorus japonicus | reverse complement strand
GCGCTCGCTCCCCCTCTCTCTCTCTCGCGCGCGCTCGCTCCCCCTCTCTCTCTCTCTCTCGCGCGCGCTCGCTCCCCTCTCTCTCTCTCTCGCGCGCGCTCGCTCCCCCCTCTCTCTCTCTCGCGCGCGCTCGCTCCCCCTCTCTCTCTCTCGCGCGCGCTCGCTCCCCCTCTCTCTCTCTCCGCGCGCGCTCGCTCCCCCTCTCTCTCTCTCGCGCGCGCTCGCTCCCCCCTCTCTCTCGCGCGCGCTCGCTCCCCCTCTCTCTCTCTCGCGCGCGCTCGCTCCCCCTCTCTCTCTCTCTCGCGCGCGCTCGCTCCCCCTCTCTCTCTCTCGCGCGCGCTCGCTCCCCCTCTCTCTCTCGCGCGCGCTCGCTCCCCCTCTCTCTCTCTCGCGCGCGCTCGCTCCCCCTCTCTCTCTCTCTCGCGCGCGCTCGCTCCCCCTCTCTCTCTCTCGCGCGCGCTCGCTCCCCCTCTCTCTCTCTCGCGCGCGCTCGCTCCCCCTCTCTCTCTCTCGCGCGCGCTCGCTCCCCCTCTCTCTCTCTCGCGCGCGCTCGCTCCCCCTCTCTCTCTCTCTCGCGCGCGCTCGCTCCCCCTCTCTCTCTCTCTCGCGCGCGCTCGCTCCCCTCTCTCTCTCTCTCGCGCGCGCTCGCTCCCCCTCTCTCTCTCTCTCGCGCGCGCTCGCTCCCCCTCTCTCTCTCTCTCGCGCGCGCTCGCTCCCCTCTCTCTCTCTCTCGCGCGCGCTCGCTCCCCCTCTCTCTCTCTCTCGCGCGCGCTCGCTCCCCCTCTCTCTCTCTCTCGCGCGCGCTCGCTCCCCCTCTCTCTCTCTCTCGCGCGCGCTCGCTCCCCCTCTCTCTCTCTCGCGCGCGCTCGCTCCCCCTCTCTCTCTCTCTCGCGCGCGCTCGCTCCCCCTCTCTCTCTCTCTCGCGCGCGCTCGCTCCCCCTCTCTCTCTCTCGCGCGCGCTCGCTCCCCCTCTCTCTCTCTCTCTCTCTCTCTCTGTCTCGCGCGCGCTCGCTCCCCCTCTCTCTCTCTCTCTCTCTCTCTGTCTCGCGCGCGCTCGCTCCCCCTCTCTCTCTCTCTCCGCGCGCGCTCGCTCCCCCTCTCTCTCTCTCTCCCGCGCGCGCTCGCTCCCCCTCTCTCTCTCTCGCGCGCGCTCGCTCCCCCTCTCTCTCTCTCGCGCGCGCTCGCTCCCCCTCTCTCTCTCTCGCGCGCGCTCGCTCCCCCTCTCTCTCTCCCCGCGCGCGCTCGCTCCCCCTCTCTCTCTCTCGCGCGCGCTCGCTCCCCCTCTCTCTCTCTCGCGCGCGCTCGCTCCCCCTCTCTCTCTCTCGCGCGCGCTCGCTCCCCCTCTCTCTCTCTCCTCCGCGCGCGCTCGCTCCCCCTCTCTCTCTCGCGCGCGCTCGCTCCCCCTCTCTCTCTCCGCGCGCTCGCTCCCCCTCTCTCTCTCTCGCGCGCGCTCGCTCCCCCTCTCTCTCTCTCGCGCGCGCTCGCTCCCCCTCTCTCTCTCTCGCGCGCGCTCGCTCCCCCTCTCTCTCTCTCGCGCGCGCTCGCTCCCCCTCTCTCTCTCTCGCGCGCGCTCGCTCCCCCTCTCTCTCTCTCGCGCGCGCTCGCTCCCCCTCTCTCTCTCTCGCGCGCGCTCGCTCCCCCTCTCTCTCTCTCTCTCGCGCTCGCTCCCCCTCTCTCTCTCTCTCTCTCTCTCTCTGTCTCGCGCGCGCTCGCTCCCCCTCTCTCTCTCTCTCTCTCTCTCTCTGTCTCGCGCGTGCTCGCTCCCCCACTCTCTCTCTGTCTCTCTCTCTGTCTCGCGTGCGCTCGCTCCCCCTCTCTCTCTCTCTCTCTCTCTCTCTCTGTCTCGCGCGCGCTCGCTCCCCCACTCTCTCTGTCTCGCGCGCGCTCGCTCCCCCTCTCTCTCTCTGTCTCGCGTGCGGTCGCTCCCCCTCTCTCTCTCTCTCTGTCTCGCGCGCGCTCGCTCCCCCCCTCTCTCTCTGTCTCGCGCGCGCTCGCTCCCCCTCTCTCTCTCTGTCTCGCGCACACACGCTCCCCCTCTCTCTGTCTCGCGCGCGCTCGCTCCCCCTCTCTCTCTCTGTCTCGCGCGTGCTCGCTCACCCTCTCTCTCTCTGTCTCGCGCGCGCTCGCTCCCCCTCTCTCTCTCTGTGTCTCGCACGTGCTCTACACTTGGTGGCCTTGCAGTAAATTGGGGGGGAGGGTGGGGGGGTCATACAGGATGGAGCAGACAATGTTTTGCGCGTTAGCTGGGATGGACGAGGAGGGTGAGCACCAGCTCCCTGAAGCTGGAGTGAAGGTTCAGACCTCCTCTCGCTCCATCACAGCCTGCTCTCTGGTTTGAAGTGGCGCTGGGTGAGGGGTGTTATTTGGAGGGGTGGCGCGCACCGCCCGAACACCTGAGATGGTCTTGCAGTCAGTGAGTGAGTGGCCGCAGGTTTTCTATAGCCCCGCGGGGGATGGTGTGCGGCCCGCTGACTGTTTCTGCTGTTGGGCACTGAGGCGTGCAGCCATGGGCCTCTCTATTGTCTCCCAGTCTCCAACAGGGCAGCCTTTGTTCTGCCCTGTGAGCTTTGTGTTTCATCGTGTGAACGGTGTCGCAACTGGAGGGAATGGAGCAGTTTTCCTTTTCATGCAGACAGCGTCCCATCAAACATTCCCAGAGCAGGGGTTAGATGGAGTAAAGCTCCCTCTACACTGTCCCATCAAACACTCCCAGGGCAGGTACAGCACGGGTTAGATACAGAGTAAAGCTCCCTCTACACTGTCCCATCCAACACTCCCAGGGCAGGTACAGGGGGTTAGATACAGAGTAAAGCTCCCTCTACACTGTCCCATCAAACACTCTCAGGGCAGGTACAACACAGGTTAGATACAGAGTAAAGCTCCCTCTACACTGTCCCATCCAACACTCCCAGGGCAGGTACAGGGGGTTAGATACAGAGTAAAGCTCCCTCTACACTGTCCCATCAAACACTCCCAGGGCAGGTACAGCTCGGGTTGGATACAGAGTCCCATAACCCAGTGCCATTACTGAGAGTGCGCTGCAGGAACTCACTCAAAACATGCATTTCCTCCTCCTCCTCCTCCTCCTCTTCAAACCAGCCCTATCCTCATGCTTTCAAGACAGAGATCGATAGATTTTTGGATATTCAGGGAATCGAGGGATATGGGGATCGGCCGGGAAAGTGGAGTTGAGGTCGAAGATCAGCCGTGATCTCATTGAATGGCGGAGCAGGCTCGAGGGGCCGAATGGCCGACTCCTGCTCCTATGTTATATTCTGCTGCTGAAACTCTCATCCGTGCCTGTCTGCTGGCCAATCTCCCACCCTCCACACAGCTGAGCTGACCCAAAACTCTAGTGTCCAAACTCACACCAAAACCCGTTCACCCATTTCCCACCCCCTCTAAGTGCTCGCTGACCCACATCGGCTCCCGGTCCAGCTCCGCCTCGATTTTTCAATTCTCCATCCTCGTGTTCAAATCCCTCCATGGCCTCCTCGCCCCTCCCTATCTCTGTAACCTCCTCCAGCCCCTTCTCCCCTCCCTATCTCTGTAACCCCCTCCAGCCCCTACATCCCTCCCTTTCTCTGTAACCCCCTCCAGCCCCTACATCCCTCCCTATCTCTGTAACCTCCTCCAGCCCCTTCTCCCCTCCCTGTCTCTGTAACCTCCAGCCCCTACACCCCTCCCTATCTCTGTAACTCCCTCCAGCCCCTACATCCCTCCCTATCTCTGTAACCCCCTCCAGCCCCTACATCCCTCCCTATCTCTGTAACCCCCTCCAGCCCCTACACCCCTCCCTATCTCTCTAACCTCCTCCAGCCCCTACGACCCTCCGAGATCTCTGCTCATCTAATTCTGCCCTCCTGACCATCCCTGATTATAATCGTTCCACCATCGGTGGCCGTGCCTTCTGTTGCCTGGGTCCCAAGCTCTGGCACTCCCTCCCTAAACCTCTCCGCCTCTCTCTCCTCCTTCCAGACGCTCCTTAAAACCCACCTCTGACCCAGCTTTTGGTCACCTGACAATCTCTCCTTCTGCGGCTTGGCGTCAGATTGTGTCTGATTTACGCTCCAGTGAAGCGCCTCGGGACATTTTACTGCGTTAAAGGCGCTATATAAATGCAAGTTGTAGTTGCAGGTTTTTCTTTCAACGTGTTGTATGCAGGCTGCTGTGGTGTGTTCGTGTCACGGGACTCACCTTGCCGGAGGTAAGGCACAGGTTGGGGGTGGGGTGTATCGGAGCCTGAATGTGTGTGGAGGAGGGGGTTGTGGCTCGGCGGATCATTGAAGTTTGCAGCGTGCATACATAGAGGATGGTTTATAGCTGCTCTTGTGTGCTCTGGCTGGTTTCCATCCCTGGCTGGTAACCAAGGCTGAGGAATCGGTTAATAATTAATCGATCGCATTGAGCTGAAGTCAACTCCGGAGAGAATCGCCTGGTGTGCAGGATCTTGATTCCCCCCCCCACCTCACCCTGCCACCGTCGCACGACGGAGAAAAAAATGGTGATGGGGTGGGGGGAGGCTGATGTGCCATCTTCTCTCAACCCTCCTCGCCCCTCCTCACTATCTCTGTGACCTCCTCCAGGCCCTCACCGCTCCCTCGAGATCTCCGCACTCCTCCGATTCTGGCCTTTTACACATCGCCGCTTTGCGTTGTTCCACCATAAATGTGCTGAATGTAAGCTGTTGTTGGTCCCAGGAAGTGATTGTTGCAGGGTTGTTCGACTGCAAAGGCATCATCGTACATCTGTCCGAGAACGCAGACTGGAGCCTCTGGTTTAATGTCACATCCGAAAGGCGGGATCTCCGACAGTGCAGCGCGGTGCTCCCTCAGTACCGCCCCTCCGACAGTGCGGCGCTCCCTCAGTACCGCCCCACCGACAGTGCAGTATGGCGCTCCCTCAGTACCGCCCCTCCGACAGTGCAGTAAGGCGCTCCCTCAGTACCGCCCCTCCGACAGTGCAGTACGGCGCTCCCTCAGTACCGCCCCTCCGACAGTGCAGTAAGGCGCTCCCTCAGTACCGCCCCTCCGACAGTGCAGTACGGCGCTCCCTCAGTACCGCCCCTCCGACAGTGCAGTATGACGCTCCCTCAGTACCGCCCCTCCGACAGTGCAGTAAGGCGCTCCCTCAGTACCGCCCCTCCGACAGTGCAGTACGGCGCTCCCTCAGTACCGCCCCTCCAACAGTGCAGTAAGGCGCTCCCTCAGTACCGCCCCTCCGACAGTGCAGTAAGGCGCTCCCTCAGTACCGCCCCTCCGACAGTGCAGTACGGCGCTCCCTCAGTACCGCCCCTCCGACAGTGCGGCGCTCCCTCAGTACCGCCCCTCCGACAGTGCGGCGCACCCTCAGTACCGCCCCTCCGACAGCGCAGTACGGCGCTCCCTCAGTACCGCCCCTCCGACAGCGTAGTACGGCGCTCCCTCAATACCGTCCCTCCGACAGCGCAGTGCGGTGCTCCCTCAGTACCGCCCCTCCGACAGTGCGGCGCTCCCTCAATACCGTCCCTCCGACAGCGCAGTGCGGTGCTCCCTCAGTACCGCCCCTCCAACAGCGTAGTACGGCGCTCCCTCAGTACCGTCCCTCCGACAGCGCAGTGCGGTGCTCCCTCAGTACAACCCCTCCGACAGTGCAGTAAGGCGCTCCCTCAGTACCGCCCCTCCGACAGTGCAGTATGGCGCTCCCTCAGTACCGCCCCTCCGACAGTGCAGTAAGGCGCTCCCTCAGTACCGCCCCTCCGACAGTGCAGTACGGCGCTCCCTCAGTACTGCCCCTCCGACAGTGCAGTAAGGCGCTCCCTCAGTACCGCCCCTCCGACAGTGCAGTACGGCGCTCCCTCAGTACTGCCCCTCCGACAGTGCGGCGCTCCCTCAGTACCGCCCCTCCGACAGCGCAGTACGGCGCTCCCTCAATACCGTCCCTCCGGCAGCGTAGTACGGCGCTCCCTCAATACCGTCCCTCCGACAGCGCAGTGCGGTGCTCCCTCAGTACCGCCCCTCCGACAGTGCGGCGCTCCCTCAGTACCGCCCCTCCGACAGTGCAGTACGGCGCTCCCTCAGTACCGCCCCTCCGACAGCGCAGTACGGCGCTCCCTCAGTACTGCCCCCCCGACAGCGCAGCGCTCCCTCAGCACTGCCCCTCCAACAGCGCAGCGCTCCCTCAGCACCGCCCCTCCAACAGCGCAGCGCTCCCTCAGCACCGCCCCTCCGACAGCGCAGTACAGCGCTCCCTCAGTACCGCCCCTCCAACAGCGCGGCGCTCCCTCAGTACCGCCCCTCCGACAGCACAGTGCGGCGCTCCTTCAGTACCACCCCGCCGACAGCGCTCCCTCAGCACCGCCCCTCCGACAACGCAGCGCTCTCTCAGTACCGGCACCAGGCGAGCGTTGGGCCTGGATTACGGGGTCGAGTCTCTGGAGGTGGGGCTCGGACCCACGACCTTCTGAGCCAGGCGAGAGCGAGACCCACTGAGCCACGGCTGAACGGGGAGCGCAGGCTGGTTCCCCCTCCCGCTCCCGCCCCCCCCCCCCCCAATCAGCAATCATTCTAATAGGTTGTCCCGAGTGCTGCGACAGATAATCCCCCCCACCTGCACGGCAGAGTTGATTTAAAAAAAATGCAAGCAAACTCCGCTGGAGATTGAGAAACAAAAGCTTTACCGGCTGGCAGTGAACAGCAGGTCGCTCGGTGTCTGCGGAGAGAACAGACGGCTAGTGTTTCGGGGTCGGAGGTAGGGGGTAGCATAGAGACACACGTGTGTGTTACCCGGGTCAGCATAAAGGGGAGAGGGCGGGAGAAGGGAAAGCACAAAGAGAGAGAGGGGGGGTACTTGTGCTGTGATCATCATCACCATCACGGGCAGCCCCTCGGAATCGAGGAAGATTTGCTTCCACTCTTAACAGGAGTCCTCAGGTGGCTGAACAGTCCAATACGGGAACCACAGTCCCTGTCACAGGTGGGACAGACAGTGGTTGAGGGAAGGGGAGGGTGGGACTGGTTTGCCGCCCGCTCCTTCTGCTGCCTGCGCTTGGTTTCTGCACGCTCTCGGCGACGAGACTCGAGGTGCTCAGCGCCCCTCCCGGATGCACTTCCTCCACTTAGGGCGGACTGGTCTTTGGGCCCAGGGACTCCCAGGTGTCGGTGGGGATGTTGCACTTTATCAGGGAGGCTTTGAGGGTGGTCCCTGTAACGTTTCCTCTGCCCACCTTTGGCTCGTTTGCCGTGAAGGAGTTCCGAGTAGAGCGCTTGCTTTGGGAGTCTCATGTCGGGGGCATGCGGACAATGTGGCCCTGCCCAGCGGAGCTGGTCGAGTGTGGTCAGTGCTTCGATGCTGGGGATGTTGGCCTGGTCGAGGACGCTAACGTTGGTGCGTCTGTCTTCCCGGGGGATTTGGAGGATAGCAACATCTGCGATCGCAGGCCGGTGTCACACCATCGTCACCACCTCCTCCGTCCGTTAATAGCCAAGGAGCGCGAGAGGAAGGGAGGTGGATTCAATCACCAGCACGCCTTGCTGGCTCAGGCCTCTGGACAAGAGGAATTGTCGGAACGCCATTGGAGCGGGCGAAGGGGGGGTGGGGGGGTGGGGGGGGGGGGGCGGGGGCAGGTGTCGGGTTTGAAATCGGGTCCGAGCAGGCTGGCCCGGAAGGTTGTAGCCGCCATGCGGCGAGAGGGAGTGAGTCGACAAGGGAAGCGCGCACAGCCCCTCCGTTGCTCCCTCTGCCCCTTGCCACTCTTCCATCGTGTCTCATCTCCCATCACACACCTCGAGCTGCCAGCCCACCACTGCACTGGGTTCCAGCCTTTGCCTTGTGCATGTGTGTGCGCGCGCGCGCGTCTTTTCAACTGGGGCGGAGGGCAAAACCATAGAATTCTACAAGTTTACAGCACGGAAGGAGGCCATTTCGACCCATCGTGTCCGCGCCGGCCGACCAAGAGCTACCCGGCCTAATCCCACTTTCCCGCTCGGGGTCCGTAGCCCTGTAGGTTACAGCACTTCAAGCTGCACATCCAAATGTGGTGAGGGTTTCTGCCTCTACCGCCCTTTCAGGCCGTGAGTTCCACCCCAGACCCCCACCGCCCTCTGGGTGAAGACATTTCCCCTCAAATCCCCTCTAAACCTCCCCCCCAATTACTTTCAATCTGTGCCCCCTCTGCCAAGGGGAATGTAGGCGGGCAGGGTAAATAACTAGCAGGGCCCGCTGAAACCCTCCCAGCGCACGCGCCCCGATTTAATCGTTCCGTTGCTCAGATGTACGATATGAACCTCCTCCCTCCCCCCCACGGGTTCCCGGGCCTGGTTGCTGCTCCGCTCCCGTCTCCCAGGTGCTTCTGCTGTGTTCAGTCCTGCTGCCATTGTTTGGCGAGAACGAAGGCAGTCGCCGACATGCTCGAGAACTCGTCCTGTGCCAGAGGGAAATAGTTCAGCAGTTGAGTCATCGAGGAACTCTTTCCCCCCCCCCCCCTCATCTGCCAACAACTCCCATTTTAAAATTAAAACCACAGCCTTCTCTCCAATCTGGGTGTAGGTGTGTCAGTCCCGCAAGCTGCTTATCGGGCCGTCCTGCGCGATCGTCGGCTGCAGGTTTACTTCACTCCTGGCCATAATCTCTCATGACAAAATATCTACCGCCTTGCCTCTGTTCCAGATTGCTAACCCCAAGACGGCTTTTGCGGCAATCCCGCTCGCAGAGGCTGAGGGGAAATGAAAAGGTCACAGTCGACCTGACTGAGGAAGCTGGATTAACATCAGTAGAGATGCAGTCAGTGACACAGGGCGCTGGGGGAGAGGGGTTACTGAGTGACAGTGTGAGGGAGCTGGATTAACATCAGTAGAGATACAGTCAGTGACACAGGGTGCTGGGAGGGGTTACTGAGTGACAGTGTGTGGGAGCTGGATTAACATCAGTACAGATACAGTCAGTAACACAGGGTGCTGCGGGAGAGGGGTTACTGAGTGACAGTGTGAGGGAGCTGGATTAACATCAGTAGAGATAGTCAGTGACACAGGGCTCTGGGGGAGAGGGGTTACTGAGTGACAGTGTGAGGGAGCTGGATTAACATCAGTACAGATACAGTCAGTAACACAGGGCTCTGGGGGAGAGGGGTTACTGAGTGACAGTGTGAGGGAGCTGGATTAACATCAGTACAGATACAGTCAGTAACACAGGGCGCTGGGGGAGAGGGGTTACTGAGTGACAGTGTGAGGGAGCTGGATTAACATCAGTACAGATACAGTCAGTGACACAGGGTGCTGGGGGAGAGGGGTTACTGAGTGACAGTGTGAGGGAGCTGGATTAACATCAGTAGAGATAGTCAGTAACACAGGGCGCTGGGGGAGAGGGGTTACTGAGTGACAGTGTGAGGGAGCTGGATTAACATCAGTAGAGATAGTCAGTGACACAGGGCTCTGGGGGAGAGGAGTTACTGAGTGACAGTGTGAGGGAGCTGGATTAACATCAGTACAGATACAGTCAGTGACACAGGGTGCTGGGGGAGAGGGGTTACTGAGTGACAGTGTGAGGGAGCTGGATTAACATCAGTAGAGATAGTCAGTGACACAGGGCTCTGGGGGAGAGGGGTTACTGAGTGACAGTGTGAGGGAGCTGGATTAACATCAGTACAGATACAGTCAGTGACACAGGGTGCTGGGGGAGAGGGGTTACTGAGTGACAGTGTGAGGGAGCTGGATTAACATCAGTGGAGATACAGTCAGTAACACGGGTGCTGGGGGCAGAGGGGTTACTGAGTGAGAGTGTGGGGGAATATGAAGGGTGGCTCGTCTATGCACGTGCCCCCAAACTGCCTCGGACACGGTAAGGTGTTTGCACAGCGGGCTCTGGTTGAACAGAGTGCGGTTTATTGCCAATGTCGAGAGTCGGCTGCCGCGACCACAGGGAAGCAGCCTAGTGGTGGCAGATGGCTTGTCGCAGCCGGTGTCCTTCACAGCCCAAGGCTGGAGCCAGTGGCAGGAACGGCCTGGGCGGTGGGAGGGGAAACGATGCATCCAACAGCAGATGTCTGCAGGGCTTTGAGCCACGACCAGGGGCCCCCCGAGAAGCTTCACTAGTTGAAAGAAGATTAAGGGGGCGGAGATGTCCCGGGGTGGGTGGTGTGTGTGAGGGGTGGGGGGGTTTATGCGGGCTGTTGGTGTGCGAGGAGCGGACGTCATTTAAGTGTTTACATTTGGCAAGAGAATCGTTGTGAGCTGGGAGTTGAAGGCTCCTTTGTGCCGTAGCAGGAAGAGGCAACTCGGGGCTGTGGATTGCGTGCTTGAAAGTTTTTTTTCTCTCTCTCTGCCCAGAGCACGCAGCAGTGTTGAAGCTCCGGCTCGAGCGCCAAAGCTGTTTGCTTTCATCTCGCCGTGGTGCCTAGAGCAGGGAGTTACATTCCGAGTCTGGGTCGCTGCTGCCAAAAAAGCCTGCGCCGGCCAGACTCCCCGGCCAACTGCAGCGGCACAGTGAATGCCCCAGCTAATCCCGTGGCTTTGGCGGATGTCAGCGGCGGCGGTGGGAGGGGAGGTATGTTGGCCCCGGGACACTGGGAGAATTCCCCACCCACCCCTACACTCTGCGCTCCAACTCAAACAGTGACTCACAGAGACCCACAGCTTCTTCAATCAGCCGCAGGAGACGGGCGAGAGAGAGAGAGAGAGAGAGAGAGGCTTGCGTGTCCTCCGAGGGAGGTCAGTGCTCTGCCCACCCCCCCCCCCACACCCTCCCACTCCGACCCCAGTCCAGGGGCGGGCGGGTCAGCTTCGGGATCTACCTGCTGGGAGCCGAAGCCAGGCTGGCTCCCAGTCTCCAGACAGGGGAGGGGAGCAAGTGGGGAGCAGAGTGTGTCGGTGTGTGTGTGAGAGTGTGTCGGTGTGTGTGTGTCTGTCGCTATTTGTGTGTGTGTGTGTTGCTGGGGCGGGCATTTTGCAGGAGAGGGGCGGTGCAATTGGCACGACTGTTTCAGTCACGGGGACTCATCGGCCCACTGTGCATGGACGTGTTGGGGCTTGGCTTCAATCCTCCCCCTCTGCCCTCCACACACACTCGGTTAGCATGACGTATGGGGGATCTTTTCTCTAGAAACGAGATAAAGCTTCTTTAGCGTTACGAAGGGGGGGTAGATGTCGAGATGTTTTCACTCGTGGGAGAGACCAGAACTCGGGGGCCGTCAATACGAGACATTTACGAAGAAACCCAATGGGGAATTCAGGAGAAACTTCTTTACCCAGAGAGCGGTGAGAATGTGGAACTCGCTGCCACAGGGAGGGGTCGAGGCGAATAGTATCGAGGCATTTAAGGGGAAGCTGGATAAACACACGGGGGAGAAAGGAATGGAAGGAGGTGGTGATGGCGGGGAGATGGAGAGGGGTGGGAGAGCGGGGGGGAGGGGGCTGGTGTGGAGCATAAACCCCGGCACGGAGCGCTGGGGCCCAGTGGCCCGTTTGTGCCGTACACTCGGGTGTGATTCCATGGTTACACCCACTTTCAGCCCCACACTAGTGTCCACCCATTCCCTCTCACCCCCTGCCCCCCCCCCCCCCCCCCGGTTCCCCAATCCTGTCTGTCTCCAGCTCTTCTGGGGATGTTATGATTGTGTCGCAGTCCAGTTCCCCCGCACCCGCCCTGTTTTACCCGAAGACTGCACTTGACATTCACAGTCTGCGCGAGTTCGATGCAGTGTATTGTGGCCAGAGGTGGCGATTGGGATATTTAGCCTCAGTACCCAGCGGGGTGGGGAGGAGTCAGTTCGGGTCTCCTCCCCCCCCCCCCACCCACTACTCAGTCACCCCAGCTGGAAAGTGTGGCCAGGGGCAGGGCCAGGCTGGGTCGGCGATGCCCCACGCAGTGGAATAGCCCGCTCGCGTCGATGTCGAGGCACTCGTCGTGGAGCAGTGAGTGCTTGGGTGAGCAGAGGGAGGGAGGGCTGGTGCGGCACCTGGGGGTGGGGGGGGGGCGGCGGGAGAGGGAGAAATCTTGTGGGAAGGAGTCAGGGTGGCAAACCACTTTATAAAAAAAATCAGCTGTTCGACTACGGGAGGCGGTTTGGTGCCTGCCTGCTCTGCAGTGGTGCCCCCCCGCAGGGTCGATCGTCCCTGCGGACTCGCACACCATCCGGCTTAGCGGTCCCGGGGTGCTTGCGAGAAACCAGGACCCTCGGCAGCTCTGCCGCCTTCTGCCCTGGCCCCAGTCCGGTTGCGGCCACGGCGGCTAAAAGAGACCGAGACTTATTTATTCCGGGGATGTGCCGGGTGTCATAAGCTGCCTCGTTATGAGAGATTCACAGCCGCTTCCTGCTCCTAATCTGCAGGCTGCAGCCTGCGCTTTGCATGATATAAAGCTCTCCTGTTCTGCACTCGTCTGTCGACTTGCTGATTCCACACATCATCAGTCAGCCCCTGACCTCTGCAGAAAGGCTGCAGGAAATTGTACTCCGCCCTCACTCCCCCCGGCTTTTCCCAACTCCTCCCCCCCCCCCCCCCCAGCACACACTCCTCTGAGTCACAAGGTCGTGGGTTCCAGCCTCTACACCAGACTCTAGCCCCGTAATCCAGGCCCGACACTCCCCTGGTGCCAGTACTGAGGGAGCGCCGCACTGTCGGAGGGGCGGTCCTGAGGGAGCGTCGGAGGGGCGGTACTGAGGGAGCGCCGTACTGTCGGAGGGGCGGTACTGAGGGAGCGCCGTACTGTCGGAGGGGCGGTACTGAGGGAGCGGCGTACTGTCGGAGGGGCGGTACTGAGGGAGCACCGCACTGTCGGAGGGGCGGTACTGAGGGAGCGCCGCACTGCGCTGTCGGAGGGGCAGTACTGAGGAAGCGCGCGCTGTCGGAGGGGCAGTACTGAGGGAGCGCCGCACTGCGCTGTCGGAGGGGCAGTACTGAGGAAGCGCGCGCTGTCGGAGGGGCAGTACTGAGGGAGCGCCGCACTGTCGGAGGGGCAGTACTGAGGGAGCTCCGCACTGTCGGAGGGGCAGTACTGAGGGAGCGCCGCACTGTCGGAGGGGCAGTACTGAGGGAGCGCCGCACTGTCGGAGGGGCAGTACTGAGGGAGCGCCGCACTGTCGGAGAGGCAGTACTAAGGGAGCTCGCGCTGTCGGAGGGGCAGTACTGAGGGAGCGCCGCACTGTCGGGGGAGCGCCGCACTGTCGGAGGGGCAGTACTGAGGGAGCGCCCCACTGTCGGAGGGGCAGTACTGAGGGAGCACCGCGCTGTCGGAGGGGCTGTCTTTCGGATGAGACGTTAAACTGAGGCCCTGTCTGCCCCCTCGGGTGGATGTAAAAGATCCCAGGGCACTATTTGGAAGAAGAGCAGGGGGAGTTCTCCCTGGGGCCGATATTTATCCCTCAACCAGCATGACAAAAAAAAACCAGATGATCTGGTCATTATCACGTCGCTGTGTGTGGGAGCTTGCTGTGCGCAAATTGGCTGCCGCCTTTCCCACATTACAACAGTGACTGCAGTTGAAAAGTACTTCATTGGCTGTGAAGCGCTTTGGGACGTCCAGAGGTGGTGAAATGCGCTGGAGAAAGGCAAGTTCTTTCGGTTGGGGGGGGATCGAGGCAGCGTTCTGTGCATACTCTCTGTGTCCGCGTCACTCTCCCCCGCCCCTGAGTGCTCTCCGCTCTGCCCAGGGGGAGTGGGTGCGGAGCGCACTCCGCCATGCCTTATTTGGGAGCAGTTGCCCAGACAACCATCCCCTCCCCTCTTTCTGCTTGCGAGCGCCTGAGGCAGCGCGGAGCTGCAGAGGACAAGTCGGCATGAATGATTCATTCATTGTGGTGACTGGCAGGAGGTGGTACCGTGTGTTTCAGTGCAGGTGGTCTTGAGCGAACCTCTCACTTCTCTCCAACAGCCGCGTGCTCGCTCTCGTGTGTGTGTGTGTGTGTGTGTGTGTGTGTGTGTGTGTGTGTGTGTGTGGCTCGTGGCTGTGCGCGCCTTGTGCCTGTGCGCGCGTCTTGTGCCTGCGCGCACATGCGTGTGTGTCTGCGCGTGCGCGCGAGTGTGTGTCTCTGCGAGTACACGCGTCTCTGCGAGCGAGTGTGTGTCTCTGCGAGCGAGTGTGTGTCTCTGCGAGTGCACGCGTCTCTGCGCGCTAGTGTGTGTCTCTGCGAGTGCACGCGTGTCTGCGCGCGAGTGTGTGTCTCTGCGAGTGCACGCGTGTCTGCGCGCGAGTGTGTGTCTGCGAGTGCGCGCGTCTCTCTGCGAGCGAGTGTGTGCCTCTGCGAGCGAGTGTGTGTCTCTCTCTCTCTCTCTCTCTCTCTCTCTTTCTGTCTGCGTGCCTCTCCCTTCATATGTGGGAGGTATGGAAAGAGAAAGAGAGAAATCTCGACTCTGGCAGCCAGCGAGGGAGCGGCTGGTTGGTGAATGTGTGTTTTTTACTGAAGGACTTTGTCGCTCCGTTTGTGCTTGGGTCAGCTAACGTTAACCTTTTGCTGTTGCTGTGGGAGGTCGCAGGTCATGGCTGGCTAACGGAGCGTGGTTTACGCGACATGTTCATTGTGACTGGCGGTTTCATCGTCCGAGCCGTTACTTTTGCGAAACAGGAAATGGTTTATTCACTGTTTAAATTGCCCAGTCTTCATTTTTGTGTGTGTGGTTCTGAATTTAATGCAAGAAAACTGGACAATGGAATTCGGAGAACTCCCGCCCACTCCCATCTTCCAGTAGTGGCCGTGGGATCTTTACGTCCGCCTTGGAGAGCAGATGGGACCTCTGTTTAACGTCTCAGCTGAAAGACGGCCCCTCCGACAGTGCGTTGCTCCCTCAGTACTGCCCCTCCGACGGTGCGCCGCTCCCTCAGTACTGCCCCTCCGACAGTGCGGCGCTCCCTCAGTACTGCCCCTCCGACGGTGCGCCACTCCCTCAGTACTGCCCCTCCGACAGTGCGGCGCTCCCTCAGTTCCGCACCTCCGACAGTGCGGCGCTCCCTCAGTACTGCCCCTCCGACGGTGCGGCACTCCCTCAGTACTGCCCCTCCGACGGTGCGCCGCTCCCTCAGTACTGCCCCTCCGACAGTGCGGCACTCCCTCAGTACTGCCCCTCCGACGGTGCGGCACTCCCTCAGTACCGCCCCTCCGACAGTAAGGTGCTCCCTCAGTACTGCCCCTCTGACAGCGCAGTGCGGCGTTCCCTCAGTACTGCCCCTCCGACAGTGCGGCACTCCCTCAATACCGCCCCTCCGACAGCGCAGTGCGGCGCTCCCTCAATACCGCCCCTCCGACAGCGCAGTGCGCGCTCCCTCAGTAACGCCCCTCCGACAGTACGGCACTCCCTCAGTACCGCCCCTCCGACAGTGCAGCGCTCCCTCAGTACTGGCAGCGGGGGGGTTGTCGGGCCTGGATTCGGAGGTCAAGCCTCTGGAGCGGGGGCGTGAGCTCGCGACCTTCCGACTCCCGAGGGCGAGAGCTGGAGCGACTGACCAATAAATCAAGCGTCCCCTAAATGAACTTTGGGCGTGGAGTGTGAGTCACCAGGCCTCTTGGCTTTTCACAGCTCCACCAGACGTCAAGGGGAGTGATTGAACGAGTCATGCAGCTCTGTACACACGCTCGTCAGTGCCGATCACTGCCTGGTCAGACACAGCAAGTTCGTTCAGCTGCTTCCAAGTGTCTGGTGGACTGTGAGTACTCCCCTACCCCACGCCTCCCGTGCCCCCCTCCGCAGGGAGGTAATCGTGTTCTGGTGACTGCTCTGAGTGAGGGGGGAGGGAAGGTGCGGGTTGTGTGTGTGTTTGTGTGTGTGTGTCTGTGTGTGTGTGGGGGACGGTCGGTTAGCTCCCTCCCTAGGCCTCTGCTGGTTTAACCCTGTTTCACTGCTCGTGCTTTTTGAGTTCAGCTACTTCCCCCACCCCCCTCCAGTCGGGCATCGAGCCTATCGCCTGTCCCCAGCTAGCCAACACCTCCCCGCCCGCGCCCAGCTGCACAGGCGCTGCCTGCCTCATTCAAGCGGCCTTGCTTCACCCGGCCGGGGGCGGGGCTATCCGACTGTGGGAGGCATCGCAGCACAGCCAAAAACCTGGCCTGGTCCAGCGTCCAGGGATTCGCACGCACGCTCACACGCACGAGGCACTCTCGGCGTGTACGCACGCACACTCCCGACACTGACCAGGAGCAACCAATGCCTGATTTTTATTTTTTTCCACCCTCCTCTCACTCGGGTTCCCAACAGCCGATTGTAGAAGGTGGTTGCGGGGTTTGGATTAGGCAGCTGTCTTTGTGCCGACTGTTTCCTGTCGTTTCCCCCCCGTCAGGCCCGTGACTCCCGTGTTTCTGATCCCTCATGTACAATTGGATCCAGCACTGCCTCCTGCCACAATTGCTCAGCGAGTCTCGATTACATAAAGGGCCCCATTATTATCCCCGAGATAAAAAGGCAGGCCTTTTACATTTCACCACCTCGGGCCCGCCCCCAAGTGCTTCGCCGCCAACGAAGGACCGTTTGAAGCGCGATCACTGCTGCACTGTGGGGAAACGCAGGCAGCCATCTTGCGCACAGCAAGATCCCACAAACAGCAACATGATAATGACCCAGATCTTCATGTATTTCCCCCCCCCCGCCCCAACCTCGGCAGTGCAGGCCAGACGGGGGCCTCGGGTTTAAAATGGTGAAGACCGCAATTTGAAGGCATTGGGACAATTCTAGGGAAGCGTCACAATTGGGTGACAAAAATCGTGAAAGCCTTCAGCAGGACTCGCACAGCCTGGCCCCCTTGCAGCCTCGGCTAAGGCTGAAGGGGCAGGGGATTAGGAGGTGAGGGGCAGTCCTAACGGAGTCGGTTTGTACACCGCAAGACCCCACGAGCAGCAAATCCAATGTATGACCGAGTTAATCTCTTTTTTTATGCTGGGTTTTGGTTCAGGCATAAACACTGGCCCCAGGACACCGGGGAGACCACGTCCCTGCTCTTCTTCCGATAGTGGCTGTGCGATCTTTTACATCCACCTGAGAGGGCAAATGGAGCCTCGGTTTCACGGCCCCTCCGACAGTGCGGCGCTCCCTCGGTGCCGCCCCTCCGACAGTGCGGTGCTCCCTCAGTACTGCCCCTCCGACAGTGCGGTGCTCCCTCAGTACCGCCCCTCCGACAGCGCAGTACGGCGCTCCCTCAGTACTGCCCCTCCGACAGTGCGGCGCTCCCTCAGTACCGCCCCTCCGACAGTGCGGTGCTCCCTCAGTACCGCCCCTCCGACAGTGCGGCGCTCCCTCAGTACCGCCCCTCCGACAGTGCGGCGCTCCCTCAGTACTGCCCCTCCGACAGCGCAGTGCGGCGCTCCCTCAGTACTGCCCCTCCGACAGTGCGGCGCTCCCTCAGTACCACCCCTCCGACAGTGCGGCGCTCCCTCAGTACCGCCCCTCCGACAGTGCGGCGCTCCCTCAGTACCACCCCTCCGACAGTGCGGCGCTCCCTCAGTACTGCCCCTCCGACAGCGCAGTGCGGCGCTCCCTCAGTACCGCCCCTCCGACAGTGCGGCGCTCCCTCAGTACCGCCCCTCCGACAGCGCAGTGCGGCGCTCCCTCGGCACCGCCCCTCCGACAGCGCAGTGCGGCGCTCCCTCAGTACTGGCAGTGGGGGAGTGTGGGGCCTGGGTGACGGGGCTCGAGTCTCTGGAGCGGGAGCTGGAACCCAGGACCTTGTGACTCGGAGGCGAGAGCGAGCCCGAGCTGACACTTGGCAGACGGGGACAATGAGACGGTCTGATGGAGTGTTTTTATGTTGTTTCAGGGATTCAGTTCCACGAGACGGGCTGAGACTATAATGCACTGAGGCTTCAGAAGATAAGCCAACGAGACCAAGGTAAGCTCCAGTTCTGCAAATGTTGAGGGGAGGGGAATAAAGGGGGCGGGAGTGACCTCTGCCAACAGTGAGGTGGGGGCCTGTTTTACACCCACCTGCTTTTTCATTGCGCTGTGTAAAACGGGCTGTCCATTTGCTGCCCCCTTTCGTGTCCAGTTCCACCCGCGCCTCACAACTGACACGGGTCGCCCGCTCGGTTCCTCAAGCCCGGCACCAGGACACCATCCCTTTGAGGAGCTAGGAATTCAGAGATGCTGAAGGACCAAGACTTATCGAGGTCCCTATCTCTGTAACCCCCTCCAGCCCCTACACCCCTCCCTATCTCTGTAACCCCCTCCAGCCCCTACACCCCTCCCTATCTCGCTCACCTCCTCCAGTCCCTACACCCCTCCCTATCTCTGTAACCCCCTCCAGCCCCTACACCCCTCCCTATCTCTGTAACTCCCTCCAGCCCCTACACCCCTCCCTATCCCTGTAACCTCCTCCAGCCCCCCCCCCCCCCCCGAGATGTCTGCGCTCCTCTAATTCTGCCCTCCTGACCATCCCTGATTATAATCGCTCCACCATCGGTGGCCGTGCCTTCTGTTGCCTGGGCCCCAAGCTCTGGAACTCCCTCCCTGAACCTCTCCGCCTCTCTCTCCTCCTTTGAAGACAGGCGCTCCTTTTGAAGACCCACCGGTCCCTAATATTTCCTTGTGTGACTTGGTGCCAGATTGTGTCTGATTTACGCTCCGTGTGTGAAGCGCCTGCGGGCGTGTTGCTGCGTTCATGGTGCTGTCTGAACGCGAGTTGTTCTCCCACCCTGGTCGTGATGGTGACGATGGAGTTGTTGTCTAATCCTGGCAATCAACCTCGACAAATTAATCGCGAACAGGGCCAGGCACGAGGCGAGGAAAACCCCAGTTGTGGAGAGCGTTGGGAACCACAGGCCCAAAGTCCCCTGTTCCTTCCGAGCTCACCACGCGTCGTGTCTCGAATTACCCCGACACCCAACCCCCAAGATGGTATTTTCTGAAGGAAATCTCTGCAATTTGCACGTGAATGAATCAACACTGACTGCTTCCACCGTCTCCCAGAGGACCCTGTTCCATCGACTGACCCCTCACTCACCGAGATATTGTTCCCAGGGATTTGTATTTGAATTTCATAGTCATAGGCTGTTCCTCAAACGAGGATGACTTGTTTCCACATGAGTTCACAGATGTTTCTATTGTGTTCCTAACACAGCTGAGGCTGCACACTGGGAGGGTAAAGTAACAGTGACCTCAGTCTTTAATAAGACACTCCAGAATGAGGAACAGGTCTTCGGGACCGGCTTATATACGTGCTCCCAAGGGATGCTGGGATCCCTTGGGACTTCAGGGGATGCGCTCCCTGGTGGCGGAACATGGGAGTGCATGCTTTACAGATACACAACATCACTCACCCCTCCAAAGTCAAAGTGAAAACTATTTACAAGGTGAGGCGGTCGGGAGCCTTTCTTTCCCTGGTGGACCGCCTCGGTACAAATGTCTGTTCTGGTGTGTTGGCTGTGCCCTCGCTGGGCTGGCGTGTTGTTGGCCCTGCAGGGCTGCTGGGTGAGCCTGGCCTTGCTGGGCTGTTGGGCGTGATGGGTTCGATTTCCTGGTCCGGCGTCGCTGATCCTTTGGGTGTGTGTTGTGGGCTCGATAAAGGTGGTGTCTGCTGTGGGTTGTTCAGGGCAGTCTGTGAACCGCAGCCTCGTTTGGTCCAGGTGATTTCTGCAAATTTGTCCATTGTCTAGTTTGACTACAAACACCCTACTCCCTTCTTTAGCTATCACCGTGTCCGTGATCCACTTGGGACCATGTCCATAGTTTAGCACATACACAAGGTCATTCAGATCAATTTCCCGTGACACAGTGGTGCGACCATCGTTTACATTTTGTTGCTACCGCCTGCTCTCTACCTGATCATGCAGGTTGGGATGAACCAGCGAGAGTCTGGTTTTAAGTATCCTTTCCATGAGTAGCTCAGCCAGGGGCACCCCTGTGAGCGAGTGGGGTCTCGTGCGGTAGCTGAGCAGTACTCGGGACAGGCGGGTTTGGAGTGAGCCTTCTGTGACTCGTTTGAGGCTCTGTTTGATTGTTTGTACTGCCCGCTCTGCCTGCCCATTGGAGGCTGGTTTAAATGGGGCCGAGGTGACATGTTTGATCCCATTGCGGGTCATGAATTCTTAAATTCGGCACTGGTGAAACATGGCCCGTTGTCACTGACCAGTATGTCAGGCAGGTCATGGGTGGCAAACATGGCCCTCAGGCTTTCAATGGTGGCGGTGGCGGTGCTTCCCGACATTATTTCACATTCAATCCATTTTGAAAAAGCATCCTCCACCACCAGGAACATTTTACTGAGAAACAGGCTCACATAGTCGACATGGATCCTCGACCATGGTCTGGAGGGCCAGGACCACAAACTTAGTAGTGCCTCTCTGGGTGCATTGCTCAACTGAGCACATACGTTGCATTGCCGTACACAGGACTGTTAAGTCAGAGTCGATACCGGGCCACCACATGTGGGATCTGGCTATCGCTTTCATCATTACTATACCCGGGTGTGTGCTGTGGAGATCTGAGATGAATGTCTGCCTGCCCTTTTTGGGTAGCACTATGCGGTTACCCCACAACAGGCAGTCTGCCTAAATGGACAGCTCGTCCTTTCGTCGCTGGAACGGCTTGATTAGCTCTTGCATTTCAACGGGGATGCTGACCCAGCTCCCATGCAGTACACAGTTTTTTACTCGGGACAGCAGAGGATCTTGGCTGGTCCAAGTCCTAATCTGGCGGGCTGTGACAGGTGATTTATCATTTTCAAACGCTTCCATGACCATCAACAAGTCTGCGGGCTCCGCCACCATCAATAAGTTTGCAGTCTGCGCCATTTCCACCCCCCGTGGTGGGCAATGGTAGCTGACTGAGAGCACCCGCATAGTTCTCGGTGCCTGGCCTGTGGCGGATGGTATAGTTATATGCTGATAGCGCGAGTGCCCACCTTTATATGCGGGCTGCGGCATTAGTATTTATCCCCTTGTTTTCAGCGAACAGGGATATGAGGGGCTTGTGATCGGTTTCCATCTCAAATTTGAGGCCAAACAGGTACTGATGCATTTTCTTTACTCCGAACACACACGCTAATGCCTCTTTCTCAATCATACTTTAGGCCCCCTCAGCCTTTGACAAGCTCCTGGAAGCATAGGCGACAGGTTGTAACTTCCCCGCAACGTTAGCTTGTAATACACACCCGACTCCATACGACAACGCATCACATGCTCGCACAAGTCTTTTACACGGGTTATACAATACAAGCAGCTTGTTGGAGCGTAAAATGTCTCTGCCTTTCTCAAAAGCAATTACTTGTTTTTTTCCCCATACCCAGTTCTCACCGTTGCACAATAACACATGTAGGGGCTCTAAAAGGGTGCTTAACCCCGGTAGGAAGTTACCAAAATAGTTGAGTCCCAGGAACGACCGCAGCTCCGTGACGTTCTGTGGCCTGGGCGCGTTCCTGATAGCCTCTGTCTTGGCATCTGTGGGCTGAATGCCGTCCGCCACGATCTTTCTCCCCAAAAACTCCACTTCTGTTGCCATGAAGACACATTTCGACCTTTTCAGCCGCAGTCCTACGCGATCCAGTCGCTGGAAGACCTCCTCCAGGTTTTGTAGGTGCTCGACGGTGTCCCTACCCGTTACCAATATGTCGGCCTGAAAGACCACCGTGTGTGGTACCGACTTGAGTAGACTCCATGTTTCTCTGGAAGATTGCTGCAGCCGACCGAATTCCAAACGGGCATCTGTTGTAGATGAACAGTCCCTTGTGCGTGTTGATGCAGGTGAGGCCCTTCGAAGATTCCTGCCAGCGTCGCAAATAGGTCGTCTGCCTTAGGTAGCGGGTATTGGTCCTGTAGCGAGAAACAATTAATAGTTATTTTATAATCTCCGCAAATCCTGACCGTGCCATCGCTTTTGAGCACTGGAACAATCGGGCTGGCCCACTCACTAAATTCCACTGGGGCGATGATGCCTTCGCTTTGCAGCCTGTCCAGCTCGATTTCCACTCTTTCCCTCATCATGTGAGGTATCGCTCCCGCCTTGTGGTGAATGGGTCGTGCCTCTGGGGCCAAGCGGATCCGCACCTTCACCCCGGAAAAGTTTCCAATGCCTGGCTCAAAAAGGGAAGGAAATTTGTTAAGAACTTGGGTACATGAGGCCTCATCGACATGTGATTGCGCTCGGATGTCATCCTAGTTCCAGCGGAATTTTCCCAGCCAGCTCCTTCCAAGCAGTGTGGGGCCATCGCCCAGGACAATCCAGAGTGGCAGTTCGTGCACCGTGCCCTCGTAGGTGATCTTGACCATGGCGCTGCCCAGGACAGTGATGAGCTCTTTGGTGTACGTCCTCAGTTTCGTGTGGATGGGGCTCAGGGCTGGCCTGAGTGCCTTGTTGCACCACAGTCTCTCAAACATCTTTTTACTCATGATGGATTGGCTAGCTCCAGTGTCCAGTTCCATGGCTACGGGTAAGCCATTCAATTTTACATTTAGCATTATAGGTGGACATTTTGTCGAAAATGTGTGCACCCCGTGCACTTCAGCATCTGCCTCCTCTGAGGCTCGAAATTGCTTTGATCCACCATGGACCGATCTTCCTCTGCCACGTGGTGGTTAGCAGGTTTTGCAGAGCTTGCAGCTCGTCGTTAGAGGTGCCCCATTGTTCCACAGCTCTTGCAAACATACCCTTTGAAGCGGCATGAATAGGCTGAATGGAAGCCTCCACAACGCCAACAAGGTGTGAATTGCCTTGCATTCATCCTTTGTTGCGGACTCTGAGTCATCTGGGTCACCTGACGCCTGTTGGCAGTTGCAGACTCGTGGTTTCTGCCCTGTACATTTCTGCTCGCAAACAGTTCCAGTTAATTTATGAACATTGCTCGCACTTGTGTGCTGAGAGATTTGTTTGGTGTTATCACTGGTGGACATAAACGCCTGTGCTATTGCAATGGCCTTACTGAGGGTCGGTGTCTCTAAAAGTCAAAAGTTTTCTTAGGATGGTCTCGTGGCCAATGCCCAGTACAAAAAAGTCTCTGAGCATTTGCTCCAGGTAGCCATCAAACTCACATTGTCCTGCAAGTCGCCTTAGCTCGGCGACGTAGCTCGCCACTTCCTGACCTTCAGATCGCTGACACGTGTAGAACCGATACCTCGCCATCAGCACGCTCTCCCTCAAGTTAAGATGCTCCCGAACCAGTGTACACAGTTCCTCATACGACTTATCTGTGGGTTTCACCGGAGCCAGAAGATTCTTCATGAGGCTGTAAGTCGGTGCCCCGCAGACTGTGAGGAGGACCGCTCTCCTTTTTGCAGCGCTTCCTTCTCCGTCCAGCTCGTTGGCTACAAAGTGCTGGTCTAGCCGTTCGACATAGGCTTCCCAGTCCTCACCCTCCGAGGACTTCTCCAGGATGCCCACAGTTTGCTCAACTTTGCGTTGGATTTGTATACTCGTCGCCAGTTATTGTGTTCCTAACACAGGGAGGTTAAAGTAACAGTGACCTCAGTCGTTATTAAGACACTCCAGAGTGAGGAACAGGCCTTAGGAGGCCGGCTTATATACAGTGCTCCTAAGGGATGCTGGGATCCCTTGGGACTTCAGGGGATGCGCTCCCTAGTGCCGGAACATGGGAGTGCATGCTTTATAGATACACAACACTTCTAATGAAGGACCTGCTGTTTCAGTCCTGAACACTTGAAGGGTGCTCCTCCGCCCCGCCTCTCTCGCCCCTCCTCCTCCCCGCCTCTCCTCCGCCCCGCCTCTCCTCCGCCCCGCCTCTCTCGCCCCTCCTCCGCCCCGCCTCTCTCGCCCCTCCTCCTCCCCGCCTCTCTCGCCCCTCCTCCTCCCCGCCTCTCTCGCCCCTCCTCCTCCCCGCCTCTCTCGCCCCTCCTCCTCCCCGCCTCTCTCGCCCCTCCTCCTCCCCGCCTCTCTCGCCCCTCCTCCTCCCCGCCTCTCTCGCCCCTCCTCCTCCCCGCCTCTCTCGCCCCTCCTCCTCCCCGCCTCTCTCGCCCCTCCTCCTCCCCGCCTCTCTCGCCCCTCCTCCTCCCCGCCTCTCTCGCCCCTCCTCCTCCCCGCCTCTCTCGCCCCTCCTCCTCCCCGCCTCTCTCGCCCCTCCTCCTCCCCGCCTCTCTCGCCCCTCCTCCTCCCCGCCTCTCTCGCCCCTCCTCCTCCCCGCCTCTCTCGCCCCTCCTCCTCCCCGCCTCTCTCGCCCCTCCTCCTCCCCGCCTCTCTCGCCCCTCCTCCTCCCCGCCTCTCTCGCCCCTCCTCCTCCCCGCCTCTCTCGCCCCTCGCTCCGCTCCTCCGCCCCTCGTGCCGCCCCTCGCTCCGCTCCTCCGCCCCTCGTGCCGCCCCTCGCTCCGCTCCCCCGCCCCTCGCTCCGCTCCTCCGCCCCTCGTGCCGCCCCGCCCCGCTCAGCTCCTCCGCCCCTCGCTCAGCTCCTCCGCCCCTCGCTCAGCTCCTCCGTCCCTCGCCGCGCCCGTCGCCCCACCCCTCGTGCCGCTCCTCCAGTAAAAAGTACCAACGTCTTGCAGACAGCATCTCCCCAGTTTACCTCGCAAGTCGCACACAATCCTGACCGGGACATAGTTCGGGTGAATCACAGGCTGTGTCCTCTGGGTCGACTGCTCTGGATGTGATGAAACAGCTCGCCATGGCTCGAGCGCCGCGAGGGGTCCTCGCCGGTCACACGACATGGCGTTCCAACTGTGCGGTGGGAAATGTTTAACGTATTCCTTTTTGTTTAACAAAAATCTTTTCTGTCGGTGAGTTTTCTATTGAAAATGAACAAAGCTGAAAGAAATCCTGGGGATTAAGCACATCCAGCCAATGAGGAGCACTGATCACTCTCGGGATTAAACCTGTCCAACCAGTCACAATCTCTGATCAGTCTAGGAGTCTCCTGTCCAATCACGAGCTCTGATCAATCTAAAAGAAAGACGTGCTTTTATATAGCGCCTTTCACGGCCACCGGACGTCTCGAAGCACTTCACAGCCAGTGAAGTACTTTTGGAGTGTGGTCATTGTTGTAATGTGGGAAACGCGGCAGTCAATTTTGCTCACAGCAAGCTCCCACACACAGCAATGTGATAATGACCAGATAATCTGTTTTTTTTAAATTATGTTGATTGAGGGATAAATATTGGCCCCAGGACACCGGGGAGAACGCCCCCCCTGCTCTTTGAAATATTGCCATGGGATCTTTCACATCCACCTGAGAAGGCAGATGGGGCCTCAGTTTAACATATCATCCGAAAGACAGCACCTCCAATAGTGCGGCGCTCCCTCACTACCGTCCCTCCGACAGCGCAGTGCGGCATTCCCTCAGCACCGCCTCTCCGACAGCGCAGTGCGGCACTCCCTCGGTACCGCCCCTCCGACAGCGCAGTACGGCACTCCCTCGGTACCGTCCCTCCGACAGCGCAGTGCGGCGTTCCCTCGGTACCGCCCCTCCGACAGCGCAGTGAGGCGCTCCCTCAGTACCGCCCCTCCGACAGCGCAGTACGGCACTCCCTCGGTACCGCCCCTCCGACAGCGCAGTGAGGCGCTCCCTCAGTACCGCCCCTCCGACAGCGCAGTACGGCACTCCCTCGGTACCGCCCCTCCGACAGCGCAGTATGGCGCACCCTCAGTACCGCCCCTCCGACAGCGCAGTGCGGCGTTCCCTCGGTACCGCCCCTCCGACAGCGCAGTATGGCGCACCCTCGGTACCGCCCCTCCGACAGTGCAGTACGGCGCTCCCTCAGTACCGCCCCTCCGACAGCGCAGTATGGCGCACCCTCGGTACTGCCCCTCCGACAGCGCAGTACGGCGCTCCCTCAGCACCGCCCCTCCGACAGCACAGTACGGCGCTCCCTCAGCACCGCCTCTCCGACAGCGCGGCGCTCCCTCAGCACTGCCCCTCCGACAGCGCGCGCTCCCTCAGCACCACCCCTCCGACAGCGCAGTGCGGCGCTCCCTCGGTAAAGCACTGGAGCGTCGAAGCCTAGATTTTGTTTTGTGCTCGAGTCTCTGGAGCGGGCCTTGTACCCACAACCTTTCTGACTCACAGGCGAGGCTGTGGCTGCCCGCTGAGCCACAGCTGACACGATAAAGGGGCCTAACATGTCCAGCCAATGAGGAGCTGAGGGGAGCAAAGCCAACCTCGGCTGCTGAACTATGGCAGCAGCGCAGTCAGAGGAAGTCGCATACGAGTGCAGGCAGCCCCTTTGGTCAGACCACATCTCGAGCACTGTGGCTGGCTCTGGTTAGCGATGCGCAGATGGTCGGGGTGGGCGGAGGGTCATTAGCCTCTCTCCTAGCTGGTGCAGAGAGAGATGCTGCAGGGCTAAGCCTGAATGATTTCACAGAGCGATGCAGCACTGAAAGAGGCCCGTGACAGCTCTGTGAAAGAGCTGTCCAGTCCGTTCTCTTCCCCCCCGCCCTGCTCTCTCCGCACAGCCCTGCACACTTACACGGCAGAATCCAGCTTCGCAGCGAGGTCCCGAATGAAACTCGCCACGGCTAAACGCCGCGGGTTTGCTGCAGAGATAATTGGTGAAGGAGGAAAGGTTTTGAACTCCCTGAGCAGGGGGACAATGAGGATTAAGAATTGTTCCTCCCCACCTCCCCCGTGTTGCTCCGACTGATCGATCAATACCTACGGTGCGCCGCGGACAAATATATTTACCTGCAGCGGGAGCACGTCATTTTTGAATGGCTTTTGGGCATAAATAAACTTCTCTCTCCTGCGGGAATCTTGCAAACTGCTTTGCAATTCTACTCCTCTTCCTCCCCCCCCGCCCCTCCCATTGTAAGAGGCTGCACCTCTGGGGACAATCATTGGGGCTCTAATAGAGCCTCCCAGTAGACTCCACTGTAACTCGACGTGTGTATGCTTACAGCACTTGGGCCTTTAGGGGGGCCCAGGTATAGTTTGCGCCCCCCCCCCCCCCCCCCCCCAGCTGGTCAATGCACGGTGCGTGACCGTCTAATGTCCGAGCCGCTAACTTCAGCCTTTGCTTTGGACGCAAGGCCAGGAGGGAGCTGCTGGCTCGACAGCACGGCAAACACTGCCTCCATTTTACTTGGTGCTTGGATTCATTGTGACCTCTCTGTCTCTCTCTCTCTTCTCTCTCTCTCTCTCTCTCTCTCTCTCTCTCTCTCTCTCTCTCTCTCTCTCTCTCTCTCTCTCTCTCTCTCTCTCTGCCCCCCTCTCTCTCTCTCTCTCTCTCTCTCTCTCTGCACCCCCTCTCTCTCTCTCTCTGCACCCCCTCTCTCTCTCTCTCTGCACCCCCATCTCTCTCTGCACCCCCCTCTCTCTCTCTCTGCACCCCCATCTCTCTCTGCACCCCCCTCTCTCTCTCTCTGCACCCCCCTCTCTCTCTCTCTCTCTCTTCACCCCCTCTCTCTCTTTCTCTCTGCACCCCCATCCCTCTCTCTGCACCCCGCTCTCTCTCTCTCTGCACCCGCTCTCTCTCTCTCTGCACCCCGCTCTCTCTCTCTCTGCACCCCGCTCTCTCTCTCTCTGCACCCCGCTCTCTCTCTCTCTGCACCCCGCTCTCTCTCTCTCTGCACCCCGCTCTCCCTCTCTCTGCACCCGCTCTCTCTCTCTCTGCACCCCGCTCTCTCTCTCTCTGCACCCCGCTCTCTCTCTCTCTGCACCCCGCTCTCTCTCTCTCTGCACCCCGCTCTCTCTCTCTCTGCACCCCGCTCTCTCTCTCTCTCTCTGCACCCCGCTCTCTCTCTCTGCACCCCCACTCCCTCTCTCTCTCTGCACCCCCCTCTCTCTCTCTCTCTCTCTCTCTCTCTGCACCCCCTCTCTCTCTCTCTCTGCACCCCTCTCTCTCTCTCTCTCTGCACCCTCCCTCCCTCTCTCTCTGCACCCTCCCTCCCTCTCTCTCTCTCTGCACCCCCCCTCCCTCCCTCTCTCTCTCTGCACCCCCCCCTCCCTCCCTCTCTCTCTCTGCACCCCCCCTCCCTCCCTCTCTCTCTCTGCACCCCCCCTCCCTCCCTCTCTCTCTCTGCACCCCCCCTCCCTCCCTCTCTCTCTCTGCACCCCCCCTCCCTCTCTCTCTGCACCCCCCTCTCTCTCTCTCTCTGCACCCCCCTCTCTCTCTTTCTCTCTCTCTCTCTCTGCACCCCCCCTCCCCCTCTCTCTCTGCACCCCCCTCCCTCTCTCTCTCTGCACCCCCCCTCCCTCTCTCTCTCTGCACCGCCCCTCCCTCTCTCTCTCTGCACCCCCCCTCCCTCTCTCTCTCTGCACCCCATCTCTCTCTCTCTCTCTCTGCACCCCCCCTCTCTCTCTGCACCCCCCCCATCTCTCTCTGCACCCCCCTCTCTCTCTGCACCCCCCACTCTCTCTCTGCACTCACCCCCCTCTCTCTCTGCACTCACCCCCCTCTCTCTCTGCACCCCCCCTCTCTCTGCACCCCCCCTCTCTCTCTGCACCCCCTCTCTCTGCACCCCCATCTCTCTCTCTCTCTCTCTCTCTCTCTCTCTCTCTCTCTCTCTCTCTCTGCACCCCCCCTCTCTCTCTGCACCCCCCCCTCTCTCTCTGCACCCCCCTCTCTCTCTGCACTCCCCCCCCCCTCTCTCTCTGCACTCCCCCCCCCTCTCTCTCTGCACCCCCCTCTCTCTCTGCACTCCCCCCCCCTCTCTCTCTGCACTCCCCCCCCCTCTCTCTCTGCACCCCCCTCCTCTCTCTCTCTCTCTCTCTCTCTCTCTCTGCACCCCCCCTCTCTCTCTGCACCCCCCCTCTCTCTCTGCACTCCCCCCCCCCCCTCTCTCTGTGCACTCCCCCCCCCCCCTCTCTCTCTGCACCCCCCTCCTCTCTCTGCACCCCCCCTCTCTCTCTCTCTCTCTCTCTCTCTCTCTCTCTCTCTCGCCCTCTCTCGCCCTCTCTCTCTCTCTCTCTCTCTCTCCCCCCCCCAGTGTTGCGAGGAGCTGTGATCTGCAGACGATGTCGGAGGGCTGGGAGGACTGCACGGTGCTGCCGGTGGGCTGGAAGCGACGCGAGGTGTACCGAAGATCTGGAGCCACCATCGGGAAGTCGGACACTTACTACATGAGGTACGGGGTTGTGGGGGAACGGGGCAGGGCCTCGGCTCATCCTGTAAACTTGTTTCTCGATGGGGGGACGGGGGGTGGTGGTGAAAGCATTGACTCGTGCTGCAGTACAGTCCCACACCCGCCCTTCTGAACCCAAATGTTGTGCATCCATGGACTACTTGGCCATGGGGGACGGCGCCATAGGTATCCTCATTTGCACTGACACACACCTACTTTCCAGATTGTGGGGGGTGCTGGGGTAAGGGTGTATAAATTGTCCCTGGCTGATTGAGCAACCCCCACCCCCAAGTCCCCGGTGCTTATCCCAGGGTGCTGGGCCCGGTTGTCGTGCCATTACCGCTGCCGTGGCCCAGATTCAGGGTGCAATGGCAATGCAGTCCTTATCCTTGGCCTATACGTGACTCCAGACCCACAGCAATGTGGTTGACTCTTAACTGCCCTCTACATTTCAAGGCAGCAGCTCACCACCATCTTCTGAAGGGCAATTCGGGGCGGGCAATAAATGCTGGCCTTGCTGTGATGGTTAGTGCTCATGTTACCGGGGCGGCAATGATTTGTGACGGTGTTACCGGGGCGGCAATGGTTAGTGACGGTGTTACCGGGGCGGCAATGGTTAGTGATGGTGTTACCGGGGCGGCAATGGTTAGTGACGGTGTTACCGGGGCAGCAATGGTTAGTGATGGTGTTACCGGGGCGGCAATGGTTAGTGACGGTGTTACCGGGGCGGCAATGGTTAGTGATGGTGTTACCGGGGCGGCAATGGTTAGTGACGGTGTTACCGGTGCGTTGGTTAGTGCCGGTGTTACTGGGGCTGCGATGGTTAGTGCCGGTGTTACCGGGGCGATGGTTAGTGCCGGTGTTACCGGGGCGATGGTTAGTGCCGGTGTTACCGGGGCGATGGTTAGTGCCGGTGTTACCGGGGCGATGGTTAGTGCCGGTGTTACCGGGGCGGCGACGGTTAGTGCCGGTGTTACCGGGGCGATGGTTAGCGTTACCGGGGCGGTGATGGTTAGTGCTGGCGTGACTGTGGTGACCGTGTAGCTGCTGCCTGCTTTAACGTTGCGATCTCTGGTCCAGTCCGCAGCCGAGCGGTTCCGCAGCAAGGTGGAGCTGGTCAAGTACTTTGGCGACACGCTGGACCTGACCTACTTCGACTTCAAGAAGGGGATTATCTTGCCGCCAAATGCCAAGGTGAGGATCTGGGGCTGAGATGGAAGGACAGCCCTTTCTCCCCAAACACATCGGAGTGCAGTGTACTGTTCCACACACCCCATTTCCCCCTTGTGTTCCAATCCCCCTCCCTATCTCTGTAACCCCCTTCAGCCCCTACACCCCTCCCTATCTCTGTAACCCCCTCCAGCCCCTACACCCCTCCCGATCTCTGTAACCCCCTACACCCCTCCCTATCTCTGTAACCCCCTCCAGCCCCTACACCCCTCCCTATCTCTGTAACCCCCTCCAGCCCCTACACCCCTCCCTATCTCTGTAACCTCCTCCAGCCCCTACACCTCTCCCTATCTCTGTAACCCCCTCCAGCCCCTACACCCCTCCCTATCTGTGTAACCTCCTCCAGCCCCATAACCCCCCGAGATGTCTGCACTCCTCTAATTCTGCCCTCCTGACCATCCCTGATTATAATCGCTCCACCATCGGTGGCCGTGCCTTCAGCTGCCCGGGCCCCAAGCTCTGGAACTCCCTCCTGTCTTTCGGATGAGACGTTAGACTGAGTCCCTGTCTGCCCCTCGGGTGAATATAAAAGATCCCACGACACTATTTCGAAGCCGAGCAGGGGAGTTCTCCCCGATGTCCTGGGGCCAATATTTACCCCTCAATCAACGAATCACATTGCTGTTTGTGGAGCTTGCTGTGTGCAAGTTGGCTGCCGTGTTTCCACATTACAACAG